>NW_020185326.1:3576181-3591871 GCF_003031525.2 Neophocaena asiaeorientalis asiaeorientalis | reverse complement strand
CCGGCCATTTGTGTATATTCTCCAAGACTAGGCTCAGGGATTATTTCCTCTTGAGGCCTTCCCTGACTGCAAAGGCAACAGCAGCTACTAGTCTTCTCTTTTACTCCCAAGCATTTTGTTCATACCCTTCTAATAGCATTTATGTTTCCATGTTTATCTCCTTCATTAGACTTTGACAAAAACTGCCCATCAGCTCTATCCTACCATTAGGCTGACACAATAAATGATGAGTGAGGGAAGGAATCAAGCCACCCTGTAATCTTGGGATTTTTTTGAAGGAACCAGTGGGGGTTTTATCTAGAGAGGAAAAGACCTTGAAGAGATACACAAAAACTATTCTCAAGGATGTGAAGAGGGATGAGACTTCTCTTGTTGGCTACAGTAGGTAAATCTAAAACTGATGATTTGAACTTACATGAGACAGATTTCGTCTTAGAGCAAAAACAATTCCAGTATAACTGTGAGAAATGCTAAGATGACCCTGAATGATTGTGAGTTCCCTGTCATCAAGATGTTCAAGGTAAGGCTGGGATGGACCAGCTGGGAAGTGTGTCAGGCTGTGGTGTAGGTTATTTGGGCTTGGGGTGCTGTCTTGTTCCCACGCTGGATTTCAAAGATTCTTTGTGCTGGAATGGAAAACCTGTCCTATCGGTACAGTTCCTTGGGGAGTGGGTCTAGTTAAGGAGAATTGGTAACACTGTGGCAGAGAAGTTTGATCATCTGAAAACTCTTAAAAAAAAGAGAAATCATGTGTTTATCAAATAAATGAAACAAGTATTTACTTAATAAAATTGAAATAACTGCTGCACAAGTGAAATGGAGAAACAAACATTTGAGGACAGATGGAGCTTATCAAGTTGGGGGTGTTGATGTCTTTTAGAATTCACTACCGCTGGGGCCAGTGTAACTCAACAGACCATGGCTGTATGTACTGAAAGACCCTACAGAGTTCCCATCTAGAATCTTGGCACTCTTCTAAGTATTACTTCATGAGTGTAATGTAATAGGTATTGACTGTTCGAGAATATATTCTCTCTTTGTGAGTCTGTAAGAAAAAGTTGAAGCTAACAGTTAATAATAGTGCTGTGGATTATGTAGTCCACAGATTTGCATTCTGTCTCCATGTTCAATGAGGTAATAGAAGTAGAACCTTGAGAATTAACTATGGGATTTAAGGTCAGGCCAGGGTTGGAGTCCTTGCTCTGTTACCACAGTATAAACGGAAGTTGCTAGGATGAAAAGGAGCAATAACACATTGTAAACTGTAAAGCCTTAAAATGCTTCAGTGTTCAGGATTTTTTTTTTGAATTTCTTTTTATACAGCAGGTTCTTAGTTTCTGTTTTATACATATTAGTGTATACATGTCAATCCCAATCTCCCAATTCATCACAGCACCCCCCCGCCATGCTTTCCCCCCTTGGTGTCCGTACATTTGTTCTCTACATCTGTGTCTCTATTTCTGCCTTGCAGACTGGCTCATCTGCACCATTTTTCTAGATTCCACATATATGCATTAATATACGATATTTGTTTTTCTCTTTCTGACTTCACTCTGTATGACAGTCTCTAGTGTTCAGGATTAATGGGAATCAGGCATAGTAAGGTGATGGACTAGCTGGGGTATTAAGGAAGTCATCAAATAGTTATTGAGGGTACATGCCAGGCACTGTTCCAGTCATGAGGCTGTATCTGTGGACAAGCTAGTCAGGGTTTGACCTCATGAACCTTATATTCCAATGTAAGAGACCATAAACAAGGCAAATAAATAGATAATTTCAGGCAGTAAGGCCAAGAAGAAAAATAAAGTTGTGTGGAGACTAGAGGGTGGGTGAGGATAGGGTGTTCAGAGTAGGTGACAGGTGAGTAGAGACCTAAAAGAGACAAGGGAGCAAATTATGCAATGGTCCGGGGAGGAATAGGCTTCCTAGACAGGAATAGTTAAGTGTAAAGACTCTGAGGTGGGAATGAGCTTGGCTTCTTTGAGGAACAGCCAGAAGACCACCATGTTAGAACAAAGTATGTTCAAGGTTGGTTATGAAAACCATTGCGTTAGGGTATAGGAGGAGGGAGCAGTTACACAGTGGCCAGAAAGAAAGGGTAAAATAGACCCCAAAAAGAAATTTAGGAGATTAAAATGGGCTCTGTTAACTTCTACCTAGCTTCCCGGTAGGGGGGATGGGAGGTATTTTGAGTACATTTTTGGTATTTCTAGGTGGCCTGAATCCTCTGCTATGTCTGTGTGCCAGCAGATGTAAGAAATCTTCAAAGAGCACAGACTGATTCCTTGGGGGCTCCTGGAGATTTTGAAGACAGGAACTGGAGTTGGGTGGGTGTGGGAATAGTAGAAAGTACCTGGGTCCTAGTCTTGGCTCAGCCGATGACTTATGTCCACACTGGGTTTATCATCTAGCTCAAGTTCCTTTTTATGAACGAGGAAAATTTCACGTACCTACTCCACCAATTAGATGATGTGTATCTGTGTGTGTGAAAGCTTTTGTAAGTGTATGAATTTCTCTGTAAATCCCTGTACAGTTTACAATCAGTTTTCCCATAGAAACAGTCATACAGATGGAGTTAGAAGTTCCCAGGTGACCATGTAGCCCATAATTAATGTGTCTGAAATGTAATCTTTTTAGTACAGTACATCAAAATCATCGTTTGACACTAATTGTTTTTAGATTTCTAGCATGAACACAGCTCTTTTTGCTGGAGCCCACACTGGAACCAGGACTCCACTCTCCCACTCCATGCAGCAGGGCAGGTTCCCTGAGCTCTAGGCCAGTGCTTCTTGCATTCAGAGTGTGGAATCAAGTCTGTGGTAGGGTGAGGTGGGGATTAGGAACCAGAGTTGGGAGGCAAGAAGAGACGGTGGGGACAGGGTATTCACTTTTGGTTTCTCCCTGTATGCCCGTCTTTTTTCAAAAATCCAGAACCATCAGTCCACGGATAACTGGAATGGGATTTTGAGGGAGGGTGTGTTGGGATTCGGTTAATGGCGAGGGGTGGTGACGGGACAGGGCTTTCTCTCTCTTCCTTTCCCCTTCCCTAGAATTTCTGAGTTGGTGATAAATGGGCTGAAGGTTTCTTCTGACCTCATACTTACTACTTATTTTTACGTGGTACCAGTTTTGCACTGAGGGGAAATGAGAAGTGGGATTGGAGGAGTGCTGTGTGGGAGAATAGCTGTTGGGGAGGGTTTCCTAGTGACCGAGGAGAGGAGGGAAAGGATTCCCTGGCTTCCTTCCTGGTCAGTGGCATTAGTGCTGTTCGCTGCTTCTGTGTGCCAGGGCTGCCCTGCACCACACAGCTCACTTCACAAGCCTTGATCCCTTTGTGAGGGACAAGTTCTGGTTGGGTGTTTCCTGCATTTTTTTCACATCCTACCTCTGTCCAGGATCTATAGTCAGTATATCAAAATAATGAAAACAGATTGCAAAATAATTTTTCATAAAATATATACTCTGTTTTGAGACTTGGATTACAATTACAACTTATGTTTTTTGTCTTTTTTGTAGAAAATACAGTAATTTAAAAACATTTTAAAGTAGTCATTTAAAAATCAGGTAATAGGGATTCAGGGTATTTTTAAGCAGGAGTTTTTTACTTGACTTCACAAAAATACATGTGAAGTGGAACTGAAGTGCACTGTCCAAATGAGGTGCCCATATGTGTGAGCAAGTGGATGGGCTCAAGTCAGAACTGGGTCCACAGCCGAGCGTGGCTGCCTGCTGGCTATGTGGTCTTCGGCACTTTGCCTAGCCTTTTATGAGCCTCATTTTCCTCATTTATAAAATGGAGATGGTAAGTACTTTTCTGGGTTATTGTATGCATCAGTGTATGGTGGGTACTCAGTTCTTAGTGGTCATGATCAGTGGAGTAAAAGCAAGCAAAAGCAAGGAGGTATTAGCAAAGAAAAAGTTAATATTTTGGTTCTTTACCAGTGTAATGGTAGCATATGTTATAATGCTCTGATAAGGATTTCCAAGAAAAGGCCATTTGTCACATTTTTTCTCTTCACAGGAAAAATGCCAGCTGTGGAACGAGGAGCGCAGGCCGCACGACCTCAGCAGGCACTGGGGGGATGTGGCGATTCTACACAGAAGATTCACCGGGGCTCAAAGTGTAAGTCCTGGGAGCAGACCTTGTGTTTCTGTCCAGAATCACAGAGCCCTTTGGCAGCACTCTGTCTCTGCCACCAGTGGTGTTTGCTTTGATGAGATTTGTAATACACAGCAGCTTCCTTTGTGCCGGGTGGGCGGGGTCTGGTTTGTCCATATAGCAGCCAATTAGTTTAGGGCCTGGAATGACATCTGTTTATGGTTTGAGTGAAAGCAAGGGAACATCTTCATGTAGCTCTGTTAGAATAAATGATGGGAATAGAGAGAACTGGAGGGAAAACGGTTTAATTAGGTGAAATTGCTCTTCATTTGGTGTTCTTGTCCCACACTGAGAAATAGAGGAGTAACCATTTGAATAGGAGCTAGGTGATTTTTCAAAGCTCTCCTGGAGGCATAGGCTGATATTATTGCAGTCTAATGGGAGTTTCTGCATTAGGCTGTGTTACCAAAGTTCTTTGGCCTCCTTGCTGTTGGTGGGTGGTGACTGGATCCGTATCACTTCTCAAGTTCTAGGCCTGGGAATGCTCATTAGGTGATGGGATATGGGCATCCCTGGGAAGCCCTGTCCCCACGCCTCACCTCGCTTTCTGGTACTGTGAAACCTAATCCCACAGGTTTCTGACCAGGTAGGCTCTAGGACACCACTGCTTACAGCTGTTTCCGGACTGAATCCAGTGGATGAGGAATTGGAATAATGACAGCAGCTCTCATTCATATAGCACATCAGGTTCAGAAGCTCAGATTCATAGAGGCAAAGCTACTTGTCAAAGACAAACAGCCAGCAAGAGCTGGAACCAGATATTCAGGGACTGTTAAATTCCATGCTCTTTCCATTCTGCCTGTTTGGTAACAGAGACATAATCAGATTTATTTGGATTAGTTTAATTAACTTGACCAGTAGCTTGACTTAGATCACAAACTTAATTTAGAAAGACTTGCCTAGAATTCTTGAGGTTTTGTTTTATTTATTGATTTTTATTTTCCCCGTTATGACGAAGACTTACAAGGTGAGACTGTATTTCAGGAAATAATTCTTGGGGTTGGGGATGTGTGAGTTGGCAGCGTTTTGGTCCTTGTTAGAGGTAATTTTTCTGAATATATCAGAGCCCCTAGCTCTTCAGGGTATTCAGGGGACAACATTTTAAACCTTATCGAGGTGGTGAAACAACTGTTCTCTTGTGGGTGAATCTGGCTTGTTCTTGCTTTGGGCTGTTGTGCAGCCAGGCTTGCTTGCTGTTGTTGTGAGTCCTAGGAATCGAGAGAAGCTATCCCTTTGCAGTGTCATAAACCAGTCTCATCATACTAGAGAGAGAGGTTTTTGGTGAAAGGCCATAGTTGGGAAATTGTATCCTCAAATCCACATCTTGGAGCAGTCAGGTACCATCTTGGAGCTTGCTGTTGGCTCTTCCTGGGAGTTAGAATTTTTTTTCAGGTTGATAATAGTAGCATTTCCTGAGAGCTTACTAGAAGCCTACACTGTGTGTGTGTTAATATATTTAATACCTCAGCAACCCTATGAGAGAGGTGCTGTGATTATCCCCACTTTACAGACGAGGCAAATAATGTTTGGAGAAGGTGAGTCACAGGGCCACAGTCATAGCTTGTGAGGGACAGAGTTGGTTTCCAGACTCCCTCCAGCGCTTGGAGTCTCAGCGCTGCACTCTCAGCTTTATGCTTTATGGCTGACGTTACCTGACGGCGCTTTAAAGTAAGGCAGTATGATCCAGTGCCTCGTGACGACGATCTCTTCCTAGGTACTTTTAAGTTTGTTTACTCCCATAATTGTACAAATTGTGGAAGAACAAAATAGTGTAGCAGGACTTGGATCTCCGTGCATTGATTATTGTCCACTAGTGGACTCTTGTTACCGCCTGCTCCGCTGGGTTACTCTACTGCCCAAATTATAAAGATTCCCGGGGTCTTTTCCTGTGTCCACCCCCAGGTGCACCTGGGAGGTGAAGTGACATCTTGAATTCTCCAAAACTGTTGTTGGCAAGAGGAGTCAAAAAGATGAGGCCTTTGACTGACATCAGCATTGACAGGTTGTGTAAAATCAAGGAGTTCTAACTTTTAAGAAACCCATGTACTAATTCTCAACCTGGAAAGCATTTGATTTAGGGAAGGGCTGATGAGTAAAATCTACTTCCTTTCTACAGTAAACTAAATATAAATCAAACTTAATTAATGTTGCCTAGAATGTTTGCTCCCCTAAATATGGGAACCTTAAAGCAGTAAAATGAGCACTATGTGTGGAATCAGAAAACCTGAGTTCAGATCCCTCCTTTCCATTCTGGCTCTGTGTTCTTAGGCTCTGTGTTCTCATTTCATAACATTAATATTTGTTTCACCTGTGTCTTGAGCTTGTTAATCATATGGGATCATATATTTGAAAATGCTTCATAACTTATAATGGGATATTCATCTTTGTTATGCCAAGTTTATTGTAGTTAGACGATGAAGATGGTCTTTATTAATTTGAAATAATAGTTTGGTAATTGGATCATTTGCACTTAAAGAGTTTGGGAAATTTTTTAAATTACTTTTTATTATGGAGAATATCAGATGCACGAAATTAAAGAGACTAGTGTCTCTAAGACATTAGATCCTTTTTTTGTATATATTGTAGTATGTTTCATTAAAAGATAAGGATTCCTCCTTTCTAAATAACCGCAATGCTGTCACCCTCAAAATATCCACAATAATAATTTTTGGAATATTTTTAAATGTTGTAAATAATACTCTTCTATGGATCTTAGGTGCTTTCCCCTAGGCAGTCTTTAATGTTACAAATATATTAATGTATTATTGCTGAAACTAAGCCTGCCTTTTCTTATCTTCAGCGGCCCTGTTCCAGTATTGGTCATGAGTCTTCTGTTCATCGCTTCTGTATTTATGTTGCACATTTGGGGCAAGTACACTCGTTCATAGATTCCGCTACATCCATCTGTCTGTCATCTGAAGAAGAAAGGAAAAAAACCCCAACATATCTTGGACCAAAAGCATAGTGATTTTCTGTTCATGAGAAAGAAATTTTCTGTAAGCTTACTGTTTTACAGGGAACTTAATGAAAACTGATTTTAAGGAATCATTTTTTTCCTGTGGCTAATAAACTTTTAAATTCATAAACCAAGTCTCATTGCTTATGCCTGGCTGCTAGGGCCCTTAGTCTCTACACCTTTAGATTTACAAGTAAATATGCAGAAAGCATTTTGTGGAGATTGTTTTTTTGGTTGGATTGACAGTTTCTTCTATGACCATGTAGTCATTCAAATGCACGATACTGTCAGTGGCCCTGGCTTGTTTTCTTCTAGGTTTCTCTGTCTTGGTCATTGTTATTTTGGGTGTTCTGTGGTTTTCAAGGAGTGTGCCTATGACTCCATCAGGCAGATCTGTGTTCAAAGGCAGCTGGTACCCAGCGGAATCGTCATAGAAATCATCCAGAAATCTTGGATGAAATGTTTGCTCATTCTATTCTTTGTCTCTAAAACCATACATAATATTTTTGCCTCTTCTTTCTGTCAGTTCTTAATTCTGTGGGTGTAGATGAGGGGTTTCAATCTATTTGTCACTTGTTGCTAAACCCCTTTTGAAAGAATTCATTTGATAAATTGGATTTCTTATATAAAATTTTGTTTTCATTTTGGAAATTAAAGACCTTAATAATCAGTGTGAGATACCATTTCTAAACTGAGTTGATATAATTCCAACCAAAAATAAAAATGTTTGAAGCTTCACTTAGCTTATGCTGCCTTCTGGGTATGAGCATTCACGTTTTGGCAGACCACAGGGAATACCAAGAATAGCTCAAAGGTGCGCACTCCAGGAGTCTAGGACTCTAAGCCACAATTTTTAAAGATTGAGATCCATTTAAAACGCCCTAGTTGTCCAGCAGAATCATAAAACGATGAAGAGGTGTATTAGTTTAAAAAAATTAATAATTTGGAAAACATCTTTCTCTAAGCCTATTAAAAAAAATTTCTACAACAGTTTCATAAGTGTTTTTCTTAAATCCTGGCTGAAAAGTAATTTTCGGTCCAAAGTGCCAAATCTAAGTGGTGAAAGTATGTATCTTTAAAAATGATTTCCTAGGGCAATATATGGGTGAGTGTGCTCTTGTAAATCCTAACAGATGGCAAATTATTGGGGAAAAAAATGATGAAAAACTGGTTCCTTTTGATCTTGGGAATTGATTATTGCATGAAATAAGTATCTTCATTTTGAAAGTCAGAGGAAAAAGTCTCAATTTTCATTTGGAAGAAATTAAAGATGATAGTATCTATAATAGAATTTTTTTTCTGATATTCATGTTGACAATACTAATAACAGTTAAAAGTTACACATTTAATTTGGAAAAGAAATCTGCTCTTCTGCAGGAGGGGGTCTGTTTTTCTTTGGGGGAGAAGCTGAAGCCACTTGGGGGAGCCATTTGGTTGTAAGGGGAGCACTCTTCACTGCACAGTGCTGCTGTTAGCCTCCTCTGCTTAGCAGTGGTCTCTAGTGGACTGATGGCTGAAAAGTCACTGACTTTTCTGAGCTAGTGGTTTATAAGAAAATGCTAGTTTTCAGTGGCAGAGCAAGATGCTTCATTCAGCAGAAGGAAAATTGGGGGTTGGGCATAAAAATGTACAACATTTATTATGTAGCTGTTTTTGGCTCTGATGAGACAATGCTAATACCATAGCCGAGAGTCTTAGTGTTCAAGCTGTTCCTTTTTCTCTTTTTCTTTTTTTCCAATTTTTAAAAATTGTGGTAAAATACACATAACATAAAAAGTACCATGTTGGCAGTTTTTAAACTGTGCAAGTCAGTGGTATTGAATACATTCAGATTTTTGTGCAGCCATCACCACTATCCATCTCCAGATCTCTTTTTCATCTTGCAAAACTGAAATTCTAAGCCCAGTAAATAGTAACTCTACTCCCCCTCCCCCTTCCCCTCAGCCCCTGGCAACCACCATTCTACTTTCTGTCTCTATGAATTTGACTTTCTAAGTACCTCATATGAGTAGAATCATATAATATTTTTTCCTTTTGTGACTGACTCATTCCACTTAGCATAATGTCCTCAAGATTCATCTATGTTTTAGCATATGTCAGAATTTCCTTCCTTTTTAAGGCTGAATAATATTCCACTTATGTATGTATCACATTTTATGTTCCTTTCTTTTTAAATAGGGATTCCTAGACTGTTGTTTCCTAGGGGATCATGAGCCGTTTATAGTAATTTCAAAAACTTAACAAATTAGACCTTGACCTGCATTGAGGCTACCTTGGCCCAAAGAATCCTCAAGCTCCCTCGACTATGGGCTAAAGTCTAGCCATTACTGAATGGACACAGCCAGCACATGCTGAATAGAAGCTCTAAGTGATTAAAACTGGGAAAGTGAATTACATTGTAACTGCAATTTGAGCTGAGCCTTGTAAGTCACTGGGGAACAACCATATTAGGGAAAGCGCCCAAGAGTCCCTGAGGCTAGTGAGGGATGGAAAGACTAAGATCTCTGGGCCCAACAGTGCCTTGAACACATTCCAGTAAAAGAGTAGACAAGAAAAGATCTATTCCTGGGAGAGGCGAAACACGTTATATACCTTCTGTTTTCACACCTGTCCTAGTCTAGACTCCACTTTTTTTTCCAGGTGCTAATGTCCTCATAGGAAGAATTGAAAAAAAACTTCTGAAATGCAAATGTTGGCATCAAGTTAAAATGGATGCAAATGTCTACAAAGCTGGCTTCATTCAACAGGAAATACTGTACAGTATGTGGTGTTCCTATGCACAGGAACTCCAGAGCTGCACTGCCCCTCCCCTCAAGTGCTGCAGGAGGAGAGTTCCGGCCAGGACCAAGTTTTTGCACAGGCTCCCTATGCGCAGGCTTAGCGGCCATGGCTCACGGGCTCAGCCACTCCGCAGTATGTGGGATCTTCCCGGACCAGGGCGTGAACCCATGTCCCGTGCATTGGCAGGCGGACTCTCAACCACTGCGCCACCAGGGAAGCCCCCAGGACCAAGTTTGTTTGACTCTCTTAGGAGGTCTAAACTTACTGCACTTACGACCCCATCTTCCAGGCTTGGAAGTGTTTCTTACCTGGGTTCAACTGCTGGCCCTGCCATTTACCAGTTGTGAGATCATAGGTGTCTCACCTCTGTTTTTTGGGTCTCATTTTCCTTAGCTGTAAATGACTATAGATATGATAATTCCCACCAAATAGGAAGACTAAATGAGAAGAAAGATCCAAGAGTTGCTTTGTTAATTAGCTAAGAGTTAACACGTGCTTATTCTCAGTAATTTTGGAGATGTAGGTTTCTTATTAAATCAACAACCTAATGAAGAATTTACTATTTGCCCCATTTTACACAAGAGGAAACTGAAGTTTAAACCACTCAGCTTATAAGTGGAAGGGCTGGGATTTAACTCCAGATCTCTTACTTACCCACTGGAGTCACACAGATAGGATTATTAAGTATTTGGGTTGAGGGCTAGGGAAGGGTGTCACAACAACAGAGCTTGCACGCAGAGCTTTAAAAATAACACAACTTCAAGAAAAGCGCCATCATTTGGTGTACTCCAGACATTACATAGCTTCAGTTTGAGGTTTTGGTTCCGCAGAAAGAATTGGTTTCTCTATTTCAGTCCTGAGCTTTGTTCAGTCTATGGAACTCTTGTGTTTGTAGAGAAAGTGTAGTTGTTTATTCATTCAGCAAACACTGATTACTGTGTGATATGCTTTTCTGCTGGGGTTTTAGAAATGACCTGGTGAGGTGACTCATTGCTTAAAAAGGCTAGGCATTTGGATGTTAGGATCCTAGTCCCACTTGGGGCTACTGGGGCTACAAGTCCTACATAACTGTTGATTATGGAGAAACCAGGCAGGGACCCCCCTCAAGGGCCCCTCAACTATTGGTGAAATCAGTAGTTGGGACCACAGTTTAAGAACCAGTATGTTCATGATGTGTGGGCAATGGTGCCAGGGATTGCAAAACTGGAACTACCTTCCAGGAATTCTATACTGTATGGCCACGTGTATAACAGAGGAAGCCCGGGGAACCCTGGGATACTCTAGCTGGAAGGGCTGAGAGTTCACTGTGTTCTCCCCATTGTACAACAGAGTTCTGGGGCCCCAGAGAGGAGGGGCTTGCCCAAGACTGTGCAGCAAGTCTGTAGTAGAGCAGAGGCCAGAACCAGGCTTCCTGTTTCCAGGCCAGGGCTCCACCTCCGAACTGCACTGTGAGCCCTATTTGGGGCCTCTGCATAAGCCAGCAGACCTCTCTGGAGGCTAGACTCTGGAACGAGGTAAACCAAGTGATGGGCTTTGCTCAGTGGGCAGTGTTAATGAAAGGGAGAGGAGTAAAAGCAGCAAGGTTAGCTAGTAAAAATAAAATGAATAATGTTAGTAAATTTAGGAGAAAGTCAACGAGTTCCTAAGACTTGACGGAGAGACAAAATAGGGAGAAGCAGCCAGCAGAACTGCACCGTTTTGCACTCTTGTGACCACAAATGTTAGGTGAGCCAAGAACACAGCGAGATTGACCAACCAGGGTTAAAGTAAAGGCTAAACTTTTAAATACTATTCCTGGCCGCTCTGGCAACTAGGTCTCCTTCCCATGCTAAAGATAAAATAAAACATGCAAATTAACTGAATAGAAATCAAAGGTGTAGTCATAAACGGTCTAGATCACTCCATTTGGGTAAAGGGCTGGAAGTTTGTACCTCACAAAGCAAATGAAGACACAAGAAGAACTTGAATTACACATAAGAGGGTTAAATTAGCCCTGCGAAGTACTTGTTTTCCTCCCTATCAACGCTGGTCATAGGCGATGCAGGTGGTAAATCCTGTTCTTGCCTGTCCCTATGGTCCCAAGCTGTTCTAACAGACAGTAGTCGCTGGGAAGAAAACGGAAGCTCATTCTCCCAGGGCCCTATCTAAACTGGTTTGGGCTGTAGAATTTAAACAGGGGTTCTCAAAGTTTAGCATGCACTGGAATCACCTCAGTATAATCTGCTTCTGCTCCATGGCAGATCTGGCTAGCCCCAGACTGGGCGTCCCAGCTCTCTAAACACAAGTCACACAGTGGGGTTTGTTCCCGGCCCATCTCAGGTACAAGTGTGTTAATTTTGTCCCCCTTTCTCTCTGAAGCTTTAACTATGGTGCTATTTGTTCTCAAGTCTCTGCACTGCATCTGGGGAAATCCACCTGCCTTGCGTGGCTTTGCATTTTGTGTATTTGTGACCTGGTGGTACGCACGGTCAGCTGGCAGTGGAGTGGAAGGCCCTGAGAGCCTGCAGAGTCCTGGTTCTCCCTTCAGTTCTCTTTGACTCAAGGCAGTACCTCTTTTCAGAGAGCATGTGCTGCCTGAATGAGCAAAACAAACTCTTGTCAGACTTCCTTTTGTGGTAGCCTTGCTGCACTGAAACCTTCCATCAGCTCCAGGAAGCAGTAAAAACATGAAAGGTGCTGCAAGTCTTTCACGACTATGCTGGCAGGGATTCCCTTACTGGGTGGGCCATTAGATACTGGCTTGGCACTCCCCCACGTCTGTCCATCCAGATGGTGTAAAAGGCTCTAGCCGGCACACGTCCCACCGTGGGAGAGCTGTCGGGTCCACCAGACTTGCGAACACTTCTATGAGACCCAAGTGATGGTGGGAGGGGCAAGCAAACATTTGCAGTGAGGTGTGCATATCCTTTGCACTTCTTGTTGGTGCGTTTAGTAAACCGAAATTACAGGAAATTTAGGTGAGTGGTGAGCTGTCATTCTCACCGATCTCTGAACCTGGTGCAGGCCTGATGGTCTGACCTTGCTCACTGCTCTTCCTCTTTTCCTCCTTCCCATTCCCCTCCTCCTCCTTTTCTTTTCGTTTTCTTCTTTCTCCTCTTCCCTTGACCCTCCCCCTCCCTTCTACCCTCCCATTACTCTCTTCTGTTCTACACAGCTTGAATATTCCTGGGCTATTGTTTGTACAAATACAATAAACTGTGCAAAGAAACACAATCCTCCAATGAAAGTTATTTAAAAGTAATTCTGATTTTCACTTACATTTTCCCAAGTTGCTATGGGTTGAATTGTGTGCTCCAAAATTTATATATTGAAGTCCTAAGCCCTAATACCTCAGGATGTGACCTTATTTGGAGATGAGGTCTTTACAGAGGTAATTAAGTTAAACTGAGACATTAGCATAGTCCCTAATCTGATATGAACTGCATCCTTCTAAGAAGGAGAAGTTTGGACACAGGCAGCCATACAGGGAGAACACCTTGTGAACTTGAGGACATCCATCTACAAGCCAAGGAGAGAGGCCTGGAACAGGCTCTTTCCCTCATAGCCTTCAGACGGAACCAAACCTGTCAGCACCTCGACTTTGGACTTCTACCCTCCAGAACTGTGAGGCAATATGTTTCTATCATTTAAGCTGCCCCGTTTGTGGTATTTGTTATGGCAGCCCTAGCAAACCAATACATAATAAAAGGGAAGCTAGTCCGTAATTCTCAGCGATGTTTTTAACCACCACCCTCCCTCCTGTCTTCCTAGTTCTCTCACATCTGCAGCAGCTGTGGTACCTCTTGATCTCTAAACTCCAGAAACCCTTCCCCACCACTAGCTTGAATGACTCCTATTTTTCTAACACCTCTCCTGCTGAGCAAGAAATCAGCAAACTTTGATTCATTGCTCTGGTAACTTAACCTTGAGAAAGGTGGTGCCCCAAATTGGAAACACAAGCATTTTGGGTCACTGGAAGTGGATAGCCTTAATGTAAATGTAAATATGGCCTATTTCATGCACAAGGTGAGCACGATTTCTATTTGGATTGTTTAGTCCAGAGACTTGTTTATGTCATGGTGAACTGAGAAAACCCCAGTGTTCTGACTCAAGACCAAGAAGACCTTGGTTGCTGGTAAATTATTGGCAGGGAATTTGGTAGTGACCAGAGCTTGTTTAGCAGAGTGGATGGCATTCATACAGTAACCATAAGCCTGGACCAGTGAAGGCCTGGCACACCTAGCTAGGATTTGAGGGTGTATACAGCAGCTTGGGTGTCCAGATTCAAGTTTTCACTTATGTGCATTATCCTTGCATTCCTAGAATGAGCTCCACTCTGTCACTGCAATAAAAAGAGTTAACACAGCAGGCTGAACACTGCTATTTTTAGAGGTTGGCCCCTGGCTGGTGGTCTGCAGACTTGGCATTTAAGGCTGATTGATGATGTGATTTCTCCTGTACACGAGCTTTCCTTCTGAGAGTCTGGAATTTTGGTAGTTGTGCCTAGGCAACCACTGCCAATAAAATCTTTGGGCACTGAGTCTTTAATGGGCTTTCTGGGCAGAAACATCGCACACATGGTTGCATTCTTCGCTGCTAGAGAAAGGATCATGCTTGATGTGTCCCCCACAGGAAGGAAAGAGTATAGGAAGCCTGCATGGATTTCTCCAGAACTCACCTGTGTCTTTTTCCTTCCATGATCCTATTTTGTATCCTTTTACTGTAATAAACCTGAGCCATGCTGTGAGTACAACTATGTGCTCAGTCCTGTGAGTCATTCTAGAAAATCAACGAACACATGGGTGGTCTTGGGGAATCCCTGAAAGGGTCACGGTGTTTTACTTTTTAATGTGTTGTTGTGTTGTGTCTGCTAATATTTTATGTTTTCTTTATTGATATTGTTCAGTTCAACTCCCATTTATCAAGCTTTTCTTCATGCACATTGTTCTACACATTGACATATAGCAACTTCTTTAATCTTTTGAGGTGCCCAGGACAGCTCATTTTATAGGTGAGAAAGCTGAGGCCCACAGAGATGGAGTGACTCACTCAGAATCATGGAGCTCCTGACTGCACAGCAGAGCTGGGAACCAGGGCTATCTGCCTCTATGTTAGTGTGACCAGCAGTCCCAGTTTGCCCTCGACTGAGGGTTTCCTAGAGCATGGCACTCTGAGGACTAAAACTGCAACGGTCCTGGGCAAAATCAGGACACCCGGTCACCCTACTTCAAGTCCACAGCTTTTTTAATACTTTATCCAACTAGATACTTCTATTTTCCTGAGGGAGAGCTTGTCCCCATTAGGAGGTGGCCTATTTAGACCCAAATTGGAAGAGCCAGACACCTGGTCTCTCAAGGAGACCAATTTCCAAAGACCTTGCCTTAGTGCCAAACACTCTGCACCTCCCAACCCGCCTTGCTCAGTCTGCTCTTTCTTCTTCTCCACCAAGCGCACCGCCCATCTCTGCCCACCACATTTTTCAGCATTACTGGTTTTAATTTCCTGCACCATCCCCTTTGCAAAAACTTCTTTCCTGATTTAATTACTATTTCTCTTAATTAAATTTCATTCTCTCGATTGTCGTTAAACTCCTGAAGTTGTTTCTCCAACGAATTTAACAGTGAGGCCCTGTGCTTAGAGATTAATTGTCGTCATTTTTCCCTCAAACACAGGTACTTTCTTACTTCTCTTCAATTATCTGTGGGCAAAAGGAAAGTGACCATCCTTCTTCCCAGGGCCTCTCCGAGAACAAACACCGCTGGGGGCTGCTGTGAGAGAGAGAGAGGGAGAGAGGGAGAGAGGGAGAGAGGGAGAG
>NW_020185326.1:3562411-3576145 GCF_003031525.2 Neophocaena asiaeorientalis asiaeorientalis | reverse complement strand
AGGAGCTCCAGGGGGACAGCTCAGTTTTCAGAGATGATGTCTCCCTGCCAGGAGGGGTTTGGGATGGTGCGGAGGGGAATAGGGGCTGGCTCTGGCCTCAAGCATTGCACCCAGCCAAGGTCTCTCAGAGGAACTAAGGCTGTGGCTCAAAGGAACAGAAACACTTTCGGCTAGAACTTCCCTTCCCTGGAACGCCCCTCTTAGGAAACCAAAGCTCCAGTACTCTACCCTCTGATCACCTTTCTCACGGTCACAGTACAGCAGCCTTTTGACCTTTCAGCCTCAAACTCCTGTTTTCCCAGCTCCATCACCCCAGACTCTCCTCTGTCTTTGTGCACAGACCCTTGAAAAACGGTGACTAGAGAAGGATGCATGGTTCCGGGTGGGGCCCAGTAAGCTTCCTGTATGAGCTAGTTGCTGCATCCTCTGGTCCTGTATGGGTGAAGCACCCGCAGAGGTACAAAGCACAGGCTCTGGGGCCCTCAGACCTAGCCTGGCACATACAGGCTGTGGGATCTTGTTTCTCCAATGCCCCAAGCCTCAGTTCCCTCGTCTGCAGATATTCAGATATAGTACCATGTGAAAGGGGTACAGGGCTGCCTTTTATTATATGTCAGGATTAAATGAAACAACTGAAGTAAAGAATTCAGCGCAGTGCTTGGTGTGTAATTAGCCTTAAACAACAAGTAGTATTACTCACACTGAGTAGCATTTGCTCCTATATGTCACAGAATCCCCAACTTTTAGGACTGAAAAGAAAACTGAAGTCCTTTAAGCCCTCTCATCTCCCCAGCCATTTGATTATGACATTTCTATTTGGTCTCTGACTCTGCTTGGGTACCTCCTGGGATGGCGAACACTGCTCTGGGGAATCCCTGCCTTCTTTGGGTTACTCTATAGATGTCAATTAGCTCTGTTTACAGGTGTGATGTATTTAAACTGCTTTCCAGTTGCAGGGAACAGGAAGCTGTCCCCTATTCAACTACAATAATGTAGGCTGCCAGAGAACAGGACACAAATGATCATTTGGAAGATAAGTCAGCAAATAACTCAATGACATACTCACAGGTGAAGGATTCAGGCTCTAGACTCTCTGCCTACCCAGTTCCTGGGAGGGGGGGTCCGGTCCAGCTGAAGATAAGGTCCTAAGAATGAGGTAGAACCCGGTTAATTCAGACACGTCTTATAGACAAGGTCTCAAAAATCCCAAAGGAACCCTTTTTTTTTTTTTTACATCTTTATTGGAGTATAATTGCTTTACAATGGTCCAAAGGAACCTTTGAAGTCACCCTTTTCCTGAGTTCTCGAGGACTCACAAACAATACCATCCATCCCTGGATATTCATGCTCATTAAACGTCAGAATAAAGAGCTTAGAGCTCAGGAGGGGCTCCATCCCCATTACTCCAGGGCCACTTAGCTGCATTTATGATGAGAAGGCCCTGGGGGTGTTTAACTACCCAATTTGCTTAATAAAGTCCTCCCGGTCCTGCTGATGTTACCAGCTTCATGTCGCACATTCTTGTGCTATTGGGGTGGTGCCAGAATGTATTTAAATATCCCATTGTGTCTATTTCATTTTTATTTAAAGGAAATGAATTCCAAGGTTTAAAGCAGATTTTCTAATGTAAATGCACCTATGCAGCTAGGTGTGAGGAGCCAGAAGTAAGGGAAGGGTTACAGTAAGGAACTGTATGAGGCATTCATGGCTCATCTAGCTGGAGGTCCTGTTCTCCTGTGAACTGTGGCTTGTGAGACGGTGGATTCTCATTGTTAGGAAGTACATATTTGTATAAACCTGAATTAATTTTCATTTAGTGCTTAATAGATTTAATTTTACCTTAATGATATATTTTATTTCTTCTTTTTGGTATAAATTTACTTATTTATTTTTGGCTGTGTTGGGTCTTCGTTGCTGTGTGCGGGCTTTCTCTAGTTGGGATGAGCGGGGGCTACTCTTCGTTGCGGTGCGTGGGCTTCTCACTACGGTGGCTTCTCTTGTTGCGGAGTACGGGCTCTAGGCGTGTGGGCTTCAGTAGTTGTGGCTCGCAGGCTCTAGAGTACGGGTTCAGTAGTTGTGGTGCATGGGCTTAGTTGCTCCGTGGCATGTGGGATCTTCCCGGACCAGGGCTCAAACCCGTGTCCCCTGCATTGGCAGGCGGATTCTTAACCACTACGCCACCAGGGAAGCCCCAATGATATATTTTAAATGGGCTCCTAGAAGGTTTGGATTGGACCTTAGAACTTAATCTGACCAATCCCTCCTGTTACAGATGAAAAAATTGAGGCCCAGAGAGGTTGAAGTTTTTTCCCCAAATCACACAGGTAGTAATAAGTGTAGGGCTGGGATTCAAGTCTAGATTTTAAAATTTCAGATGGTATTGGTTCAAAACTCACCCCACGTGCAGTAAGATAAGCTTCTTTAGCAGTCTCTCTGGCATAAAAGGGAAGTGTTAATGTTTCCTTATCCTCTAGCTCCGAGATCCTGTTTATTTGGAATTAGCTTGGTGGAAGGATCAACTTGCCTGCTCACAGCTGCTGTCCCTTCTCATGCCACACTGAAGAGGAACCACAACCCCCTCTCCTTGACCTCCCCTCACATGCTGCACACACGGCAGCTACATACGTACAGCAGACTTTATATGAAACTTGAGGAAACAGAGGTTTGTGTCACCATGTTGCTCGTTTCCCCTTCTTTTTAGAGCACCCTTCTGTAGGATTCGTCCCAGAAATTCCCCCATTTCAAAGCACAGAGTAACATAGCTCATCAATTCCCTTTCACTCAGGACTACGTTTTGCTGCAACAGAGACCTGTAAAACAATGCCTTAAATAAGGTTTACAATTTTTCTCTCATGTAAGTCTGGAGGTAGGCATTCTAGGGCTGGTAAGGTAGTGCCACAATCTTATCAGTGTCCTAATCTCCTCTCATCTTTCCATTTTGCCATCCTTAGCACAAGCCTACTGTCCTCAAGCAAGATCACCTCAGGACTGCAAAATGACTGCTGCAGCACAAGTTATTACATCCATGTTTCAGGTAAAGGAAGAGGGAAGGCCAATAAGGGGCCTGCCAACAGAGTCAGTGCCCTTTTCAGGGAGCATTCCCAGAAGTCTCATACTATAGTTATTCTTTCATTCAATTGGCCAGAAGTTACTCTCATGGGCACACTTCTCTGGAGGGGAGCCTGGGAAATCTAATTTTTCAGTTGGCACATTGCTACCTCCAACAAAATCAGGGCCCTGTGTAAGTAAGAAGAGAAGAATAAATTTTGGGTAGGCAACCAGAATGTCTGCCACAACCCCCAACTCAGGTCTGGACCTATCTTTGCATCCCAGTGACTCATTATTCTATTAAACCTAAGAGGCCATCACAGGGCTGAAGGGAGGGAGCTGGAGTAAAAGAAATGGCTGAATCTTTCATCTGCTGTCTTCACTGACAGTCTCTGAAAGTGGATGGCAACAAAGAGATTTATTTGCCCACTGATACGAAATTTACCACCCTCCTTAGAAGGCAGAAGCGGTTACAGTTGCCTTTTATTTTCCTATTGCTACACCCAAGGATTGTTGTGAGAATGAAAAGACAGATATGAGACAGCATGTTATAAACTATAAAACACTATTCAGTAACAGAAATGATCGTTTATCTTTATTATAAGTGTTGTCACGTCTTCTAAAGCCGTGCGCTCAGCTGAAGAAAAGGATTTTCTGAGAGAGACCAAGAGAGCCAAAGAGAAAAGGAGAGAAAGAGTGAGGGGGAGGGGTAAGGGAGAAGGGAAATGGGGAGAGAGAAGAGTGGAGGCTCCTTTTCTATCAAAGGCAGAACAAAAATATATTGACATAATTGAATCCTATGTCTGACCCAAACACATATACAACTACCTGGGAGACAGCATCAAAGTTCTTTGCTCAGGGCTCTCTGATTATTTAAAAAATATCTCCCTCATTTTAAAGCAATATATGTATATTGAAGACTATTTGAACCATATGAAAAGGCACAAGGAAGTTTTTCTTAAAAACCTGCTTTATTGATATATAATTGACGTATCATAAACTGTGCACATTTCAAGTGTGTAATTTCATATATTTTGACATAAGTATACACCCATGAATCCATCACCACCCTCAACATAGTGAACACATCCGTCACCCCCAAAAGCTTCCTATGCTCCCTCTCTTCTGCCCCTTCCTGGTCAACCCCCTTCCTGCCAGGAATCAACTCCTCTGCTTTCTGCCACTCTAGATTCCTTTGCATTTTCTTGAATTTTATAAAAATGGAATATAAAATTCCACAAAAACATGTGCAATGTATGTACTCTTTTTTGTTTAGCTTCATTCACTTGGCATAATAATATGAAAACAAAAAAAAAAACAAAAAAATGCCAACAAACCTCACAACTTACAGAGAAGTATAATTAATGACATAACACAGATCCACCAAGATTCAGAACAGTTAATTAGCCATATTCGCTTCAGCTCTCCTCATCTTTTTAATGTGATTTATACAAGAAAAAATGGTGACAATTTGCATAATTCTATGAATAATTATAAAGCAAACCCCTGTGGGCAACAAGTGAACACTGTAAGCACCCTGTTATCTTCTGTGTCCCCTCCCTGACACCCATGTCTTCCCCCCCAATTCTAGGTCATCACTATCCCCACTTTCGGGAGACTCACTTTCTTGCTTGCCTTTCTGGTTTTATGACCTAGGTATCCGTCCCAGTATGGTAGAGTTGAGCCACCTGTTTGTGAATTTTATATGAATGAAACCATAGTATTTGTCTTCTTCTGTGACTTGTATTTTTTACTGTTATGTTTGGGAGATGAGCCATGTTGTGTCACGTGGCTGTGGTTTGTCCATTTTAATGGCTGTATTCAATTTTATGAATATACTGCAGCGTGGCATGGCCCACACTAGAAAGAAACCTTTTAAATGTGATCATCACTGTTTGGCCTGTGTTCGCACCCAAGCCTTGTACCCATCAGACAGTCGTCATAGGATAGAAACAAGTGAAACACCCCAACTCCTGCTGCCAGTCCCCTGACCACCGCCCTGTGTCCATAGAAAGTTAATCCATTAATATTCACATATGCAAATCATAAATATTTACAACAATATCTTCTGTCCTGACATAGTATTCTTTCTGAAGAAGCAAAGCACAAAGCAGCTTCTAAAAAAAAAATCATAAACTTTATGTAATTTCATTAGTCAGCCCCGGCTAATAAAAAAGTACCACAGACTGGGTGGCTTAAACAACAGAAGTGTATTTTTTCTCATAGATCTGGAGGTTGGAAGTCCAGGATCAAGGAGTCAGTAGGTTTGGTTTCCACTGAAGCCTCTCTCTGGCTTACAAAGGGCTGCCTTCTCCCTGTTTCCTCATGTTTCTGTCTCCTCTGTCTTCTCACTGTATTCCCTCTTTCCTTCTGTTTCCTAATCTTCTCTTTAAAGATCCCAGTCAGATTAGATTAGGACCCATCCCAATGGCCACAGTTTACCTGTTTCAAGGCCCTGTTTCCAAATATGGTCATGGTCTGAGGTACTAGGGGTTAGGACTTCAAAACATGAATTTCAGCCCATAGCAGTTGCATTGACCTTAATACAGCCCATAGCAGTTGCACTGATCTTAATACAGCTAGTTATATTCTCCGTGGGAGAGAGAAAAACAAGGATGAGGTCAGACACTCTCCTTCTACAGCCTGCTCTTCCCTTTTCACTCTTTTCCTCAGGCCTTCAATTCAGAACGTCCCAGCTCACTGCTCCTAAATGATGCTCTCACTATAAATTGCATAGAAACATAAGACATCAAAACCTAGTTTTACATTTCTTTGTGTATAAGAAATAGTAAGAGTCACTGAAGTCGGTGCTTGCAGTCTGAGACTTTTCTAAAAAGAGTTCAGTGTATTATTCAAGTTGAAAAAATAGTAATTTGGACCTTAGCCTGTCTCCAGCAGATGGACGACGCTGCCCGTCCCCTGCCCTTTCTTAAGAAGTTCCCTTTATTCTGTGATACCCTAAAGTGTCTGCTGGCATGGTGGTTTACAAGCACCTTCTCACGTGGTGAATAATTAGGTCCTAATCACCACCCAGTGAAGTAGAGAAATAATTTGAATCCCTGTTGTACAGATGAGATAACTGGAGCATAAAGAATGTGGGATTTTCAAGGTCACACAGCAAGAAAGGCACAAAGCCAGCTTCCATTTCTCAGTCTAGGTAATATGAATTCCACAGTTCCATGTTGCCTTCTCTCCCCAAAGTGGCGGTCCATCCACCAAGTTTTTGTTTCAATTGGGGTGCAGTGGTGCTAGCCATTGGGAGGGGGAACAACTGAAAACACTATGATGACTCAGGGCAGTCAATAAGAAAATGGACTTTCTCGGTGAGGCAGAGATGGGGAAGTAGTCATCTTCTTTCTTCTGATAGCAGGGCGTACATTTTGTTTTTCAATCGGCATGCTCACTGGATCCTTCTTATTACCCTTTGCCTTTCATGCTTTTAAAGCTTACCCACAAGCATTTTTTTCATTCCATCTGTATTTAGTAGTTGTTGTTCTACTACAAAGAAGACTTTCCTCTCTTCTCCATCTATTTGTGTACTCATTTATTAATTTATATCACTATAGTCTCATGGTTTCTTATTTTATTCAGTGAGTTTTTGTTTTATTCCACGGGTTTCGATGACCAGACTGTGCTTGTTCAGTGGGAACCCCTTAATTCTGGCTCCTGGGTCCTCTTGACATGTTCCCATAAGTCCATGAGCCTATCCTTACTTGGCACAAAAAGGTGTTCCACATTCTTCTCATATTTTCACTGCCCCAGCCTTAAACTCACTGTATTTTGAGAACTGGTGGATACCACCCAGTGTTAAAAGTTGAAGTCTTGAACCACTGTAGGAGCCAGAGGAGACAGTGATTTCTCCTCAAATTATGACCCTTCTTGACCTTCAGATGAAAGGATTAAGAGGATGATTGCCCCCATGTGCTTGTAATTCATCCCAAGGATAAACAAATCTACTGTCTTAAGTTTCTCATGATTTCCATTTCATGGAAGAGAATTTCAAACTGAGCCTCAGAGACACTAGGTGGGAAACGGGAATTCAAATCTGTGGGATAGGGTAACGGGAGATCAATACGGAACGGACTGCCGCCCTTACTAACAGTGACCCTGACCTACACAAGCCTGTGTGTGGGAGGAGCTTGGGCTCCTCCCAAGGAGCCTGCAGAGCCGGCGGCGAGCAGGAAGCCTCAGGGTACAGAGGACCATGTCACTCTGAACTCCCAGATAGTGAAAGGTAAGCCTCTGTCCTGGGGACACCGGAGCGGGCGGGGTGTCCTTTCTACACTCACAGGTGCAGCCAGAGCTGACTCTAAGATAAGACAGGTTTGATCATGGCTCGTTTTCCTTTCCATTAAAAATAATTTCAATTAGGAAAGACTTTAAGCTTACAGAAAGTTACAGATAAAAATGTCATAAGCACCAATGTACCCATCACCAGACGGAGGAAATGTTAACATTAGCCTTAGATCCTTTTAGAAAGAAAGTAAAACTACAGATAAAATTGAAACCCAATTGCCCTCCCTCTTTCTCCAGAGGTAACTCTCAAGTTAGTACGCAGCTTCTCGGTGCTCAATATTACTTTGTTTTCACGTGGGTAAACACCAATATATAGTATTGCCTTGTGTACTTAAAACATTTCATAAGCAGTATTGTTACCCACGCTATGCAGCCAAGGCTCCAGGCGTGGAAACTGTTTTATTTTTTTCAATCATACAGGTTAGTTGTTTTTTTATCAACAGGACGCCACGAAGGCCAGAAACAAAACCAGACTGAACCAGCTAGGTCCAAGATGACGGGCAAAGTAGGCTAAAGGTCACTGCTTTCCTTGCCTTGATTTATCTGTGTTTCCCTACCAACCCCTGAAAGCTGAAAGATACTTACCCAGATTTATCTCTGTGTTTGTTTCAAAAGTACCTGGTGTTTGGCAGACATGCTTCGCGGGCTGTACTTTGAGAGATACACAGTGGTCAACCATCCCAAACCAGCTCTGACGACCACGGGAACACGCCTGCGCAGATGAAACCAGGGGGCTGTCCCAGCATTACCTTCGCTTCATTACCTTGCTAACAATCTCCACCCAAAGCGGGGATTTGTGCTCTGCTAGGCACAATTTGTTCCACGTGCAAAGGAGCATGGCAGACTGCGCATGACCTGGCTGCCCCTGGAAATCTCCGCCCCTTTCCTAAAGCCCTGATGACCCTCTCCCTCCTAACCCTAAAATTCCCTTACTCCCCTCTCTTTGGGGAGAAGGTGATTTTAGAGTTTGAGCTTCCCTTCTCCATTCTCTGGCCTTTGGGTAAAAACCTGTTTTGCTTGCACCAAACTCAATTTCATTATTGGGAGCTCGAAACTGAGTGGGAAGGAACTCCCTGTCTGATAGGGGTTGGGGGAAGGGAGAGCTTAGGTTCAGCTAAGGCACCAAGAGTGGGGGGTCTCACGTCTAATTCAGTAACATTACCATACTGCTTGTATCCGTTTTCAACTGACTTTTTTTTTCGGTACGTGGGCCTCTCACTGTTGTGGCCTACTCCCGTTGCGGAGCACAGGCTCCAGACACGCAGGCTCAGCGGCCATGGCTTACGGGCCTAGCCGCTCCGCGGCATGTGGGATCTTCCCGGACCGGGGCTCGAACCTGTGTCCCCTGCATCGGCAGGCGGACTCTCAACCACTGCACCACCAGGGAAGTCCTCAACTGGCTTTTGATTTTCACCTAACAGCGAGATTTATTGATATTAATAATGTAGATCTAGTTCATTCATTTTATCTGATAGTATTTTGTTGTATGACATTTCTATAATGATATATATTACTCTTAATAGTCCTAATGCTTTGTATATTGGATTTTCTTTTAAGATAATAAACTCACCTGGAATAATGACAGTTTTGTTTCCTACTTTCTATCCCTAAATCTCTTATTTCTATTTTTAGTATAATGTTGGCTAGGAGTTCAAGTGGGGATTATTTTCTTGTTCTTTTTCTGATTTAAAAGAGATTTTAAGGTTTGCATTTTTAGGTATGATGTTTGTGGTAGGTTTTTGGTAGTTACCTTTTTACCAGGTTAAGGAACCTACCTCCTAGTACTATTTTGCCCAAGGTGTTTTTTCCCAAAGTCCTTTCATGACTGACTTCATTATGTTTCTTTTTCTGAACCTATTGACATGATTATATAATTTTCTCCTTCTAATTTCCCAATTTAGTAAATTACATCAGTAGATTTCCTAATGTTAAAGTATTCTATATTTTTAAGGAAAAGATAAGATAGAGGACCGTCCTCTATTTGATCATGATGTATTTTTTATACATTGCTCAATTAAGTTTGCTATCCAGCTGTCTGTCTGCTATCTATGTATGTATTTAAAAAATTCTTGTATTTGGGTACATGTTTGAAGTGGGGGGCCTGTACATATTTCCCCCCTGTCTGGTTTGTTATCTAGACTATATTAGCTTCATAAAATAAGTTGAGGAGTTTCATCTTTATTTACTGTCTGGAAGAATTTATATATAATTGGAATTATCTGTTATATGAAAGTTTAGAGGATCCACCTGGAGAGCCATCTGTAATGTATAATTTCTTTGTGGGAAAATTGAAAATCTATTAATTCAAGTTCTTATTTTGTTATAAAAACAATTGGGTTTTCCATTTCTTCTCAAGTTAGTAATGGCAAATATGGTACTTTACATTGGGGCAGGCAAACTATGGCCTGTGAGCCAAATGCAGCAGCTTTTTGTTTTTGTAAATAAAGTTTGATTGGAATACAGCCATGCAATTCATTTATATATTGTCTATGGCTGATTAGGCTGTGCTCCCCTAATCAATCCCCAGTACCTATCCTCTATCTCCTTGAATCTCAGAGCTTTTCTATTCTCAGTATAGATGAAGAGTTTAAGAACTGAATTTTCAACTCACTTTGTCCAACTCATCCATCCATCCTTCCATTCAGTGACTATTTACTGGGTGTCTACATTCTCAACATTATTCTAAAGCACTGGGGATATAGCAATGAACAAACAATTCCATGCCCTCATGAGGCTTACATTCAAAGATGGAGACTCAGACAATAGACAAATAAGATAGTACATATACAATATGCCTGGGGTATTTGGGAGAAGAGAGTCTTTGGCTACCGTTTCCATTTCTGTAACATTCTTTGGTCTATTCAAGTTCTTTTTGTATCAATATTGCATTTTCTATATTTTACAATTTATCAGTTTCATGTAGGTTTTCAAATTTATTACTGTGGAGGGTTTCATTCTTCTATTTTCAACTTTTTGTACCACTGTCTTTTGTAGATAACATATTGTTGGATTTTATTTTTTTAAAGCCCAGTCTGACTTTTTCTCTTCTAATTGGGACAGTTAGCCCATTTATATTTATTTTATATATTTAAACTTAGTTGCCATCTTTTTTCATATTTTCCATTTATATGTCTTCTTTTATTTCTTTTTATTCTTACTTGTCACTGGATGTATTGAATTTTCTTCTGCTGGTTTAAAAGTTATACTCTATTTTGTGCATCTGATGATTGCTTTAAACTTAAGACTAATATATATTTAAAAAATTTCCCCTATTAATCTGTTAAACTTGTCAGTATTTATGTCTTTCCCCTAAAAAGACAAATACTCTAGTCTGCTCTCATATCCTTCAGTTTCTTCCCCACCCCCTTCCTATGCCATCATTATATGAAAATGATTTTTTTTCTTTTTCAATCATGCTAGATTTTTTTTATTACCTTCCTAGATTTATGTGTCTAAAATTTTGAGTACTTTTTCCAAAATTATTTTCAATGTGTGGTAACCCTTTTGGTACCTTGTATGCCTGAGAATGTTTTTTACTACCCCTCATATGTTAATGCCAATTTTTGGATATAAAGTTCTACCTTCCAGATTATTTTCTTTCAATTAAAAAAAATTACTTTCATCTTCATGTATCCAACACTTCTTCTGCAAAGACTAATGCTTCTCTGTAGATAGTCTACTCTTTCTCTAGGTATTTCTCTGCTTTGTCTAGGTAGGTATTCTCTACGCTTGGAAGTCTTTTCAAATTTTACCTTTGTCTTTGGGACAATTAAAAAAAATATTACTACAATCTAAGTATGGGTTTTCATTCTCTGTCTACTTTCAATGTGACGTCCTTCATCTTTCCTTGATTCTAGAAAATTAATGTCCATTTATTTGTTCAAATATTTTCACCTTTCTGTTTTTGTTTCCTCGCTCGTTAGAACTCCTATTATTTGGATGTTGAAAATTTTACATCTAATCTCTTTATTTCTTCGATTTGTTTTCTTTTGTGTTTCTTTAAAAAAAATTTTTTTCTGTTGACATCTGGAAGAATACCTAATACCTGCTAAGGTCTTTCTCTGCTGATTCTAACACCTGTGTTACTTCTGAGTTGGTTTTCATTGGTTGGCCTCACTATGGGTCACGTTTCCCTGATTTTTTGCATGTCTGGTAATCTCTGATTGGATATCAGACATTGTGAATTTACCTTGTTGGAGTTGGATATGTTGTATCCCTATGTATCTCCAGTTTTGATCTTGGATATAGTTAAGTAGTGGAAACATTGTGATTCTTTCAGGTCTAACTTTTACAATTCGCTAGGTGGGTCTAGAGCAGCACAGTTTATGACTAGTCATTCCTCACTGCTGAGGCAAGACCCTCCTGAGCACTTCGCCCCATGTGCCGTGAATTATGAGCTTTTTTAGTCTGACTGGTGGCTGTAGGCACTGTTCCCAGTCCTGTGTGAGAACTAGGCCTTTTTTCTTCCAGTCCTTTCAGGTGGTTCTTTCCTCCGCTTCAGGTAGTTTCTTCACATGATGTGTCGTTGATGCATGCACGGAGGGTTCTATGCAGATTTCTGAGGTCCTCTCACTGTGCATTCTCTCCTCTCTGGTGCTCTGTATTACGAACTCTGGTTGCTTTGGTTCCCTGGACTCTCAGCTCCATCTCCTCGACTCAGGGAGTCTGCAGGCTCTGCCTCAATTCCCCCTCAAGTGCCACAGCCAGAGAACTGTCATAGGCAGTACATTGGGACAATTTGCTTCTGGTCACTCAGGCACGGTTGTCTTCTGTTTTGTGACTTCTGTGTCTTGAAATTCACTGTTTTATGTACTCTCTTCCTTCCTTCCTTTCTTTCTTCTTTCCTTCCTTTCTCTCTTTCTTTCTTTTCTTTCTCTCTCCCTCCCTCCCTTTATCTCTTTCTCGCTTTCTTCTCTCTTTCTTTCTTGTTTCATAAAAGAGGGTAAATTGGTCCCTGTTACTCCATCTTGGCTGGAAGCAGAAGTCCCACATTCTTTTTTTGTTCCCTCATTTAAACAGTGTGTTTAGGGAGGTTTCTGTGGTGAGAGCAAAGAGGGGCCAGGACAGCTATCCCAGTTTCAAAGCTCAGTGGCTCCCTCTGCCATTGTTACCACAAAGAACTCAAAATGTGGCCTCTCTGTGTAGCCACTTAGTCTCTCAGAGCTAAGCTTTCTGCCCGCAGACAGTGTTTCTTAGAGTTTTACAGGCCTTACTCTCCAAGGTGGACAGGGCGCAGGTTTTTAAAAATAGACAAAACAAAAGATGGTGTTGAAGGGGACACCATTTGTGAGATGGCAGGGCCGAGGGAGACATCAGTGCAGATGCAGAGGTGAGGTGGACGCAGAGGCCAAGGCCCGAGAGATGAAGATGCCAAACCTGGGGCCAAACGCAAGGCCACATGACAGCCATGTCTAAGGAAAAGTCCATTCATTCACATACTCCATGTCTGGGCAGGGGCAGGCACAGAGTAGAGGAGGCGGTCATGTATAAGAAAAGGCCCACGTGTGCCTATGCAGGATGTTGAGCATTGGAGAAGAACTTGGTGTTGGCAACACTTACATTCTTTTGCAGGGCTCCCAGGAAGGTCACTGTGGAGAGGCTGCCTGCTTAGGGACTACATTCCCAGTCTCCTTTGTAGGTGGACATGCGGCTTAGAGGCAGGCCACAGAATGTGCCAGTGATGTTCACCTCCCACACAGGCTAATCCACATGCTTCTCCCCTTCCAGCTGGTTGGAATGGAGACCCCTGGAGATAGTAGGTGACAATGGCAGAGCCTGCAATATCCCGGGACTAGCCCACCTAACTAGGGCATGAACAATTTTTGCTATCATGGTGGTGAAACTACAACGTTATGTTAAGAACATTTTCAGTAATGAAGTGACTTGATCATTTGGTAAATTGACCTTTGACAATCCAATTTCCAGCAAATTCTTCCTTGAGGGTGTGTGTATATATATATATATATATATATATATATATGAATAACTTTGGCTTGCTTCCTTAGGAAAGACCAAGTGGTGTTTTGAGTAGAATAACACACCAGTTTTAGCTAAGAGCTGATTTTACTCATAGATTTGCATATTTTATAGTTTTTTTTTTTACCCTGTGGTTAGATGAGGAAGGACCTGCCTCCATTCTTTTCTTTTTTTTCTTTTTTTGCCTCCATTCTTGTCCTTCCATTCACAGGATGCCAAGCCCCCACTCATGCTCCCCCTACTATTACAAGGAAGACAACTTAAGAGGAAGAAACCAAGGGAACTAGAGAGAGGGAGAGAGATGGCAATCACAGAGGAAACTGACTCAGTGTTGTCAAACCTAGACTAACGTAGATGAGAGAGACTCAAGGGGAAAAGAACATTTTGCCCCATCCGTGTGTGTGTGTGTGTGTG
>NW_020185326.1:3475234-3562212 GCF_003031525.2 Neophocaena asiaeorientalis asiaeorientalis | reverse complement strand
TATATATATATATATATATGAATATTTTTGGCTTGCTTCCTTAGGAAAGACCAAGTGGTGTTTTGAGTAGAATAACACACCAGTTTTAGCTAAGAGCTGATTTTACTCATAGATTTGCATATTTTATAGTTTTTTTTTTACCCTGTGGTTAGATGAGGAAGGACTTGCCTCCATTCTTGTCCTTCCATTCACAGGATGCCAAGCCCCCACTCATGCTCCCCCTACTATTACAAGGAAGACAACTTAAGAGGAAGAAACCAAGGGAACTAGAGAGAGGGAGAGAGATGGCAATCACAGAGGAAACTGACTCAGTGTTGTCAAACCTAGACTAACGTAGATGAGAGAGACTCAAGGGGAAAAGAACATTTTGCCCCATCCGTGTGTGTGTGTGTGTGTGCGCGTGCAGACATACTTGATTGTTGAATTACTAAAACATGTCCAGTAATGTCCTGTCCTTCTTAATGTTAGAGGCATAACAATGGACTTATAGGTCTAACTCCTTTATTTTATAGATGGACAAGCTGAGACCCATATAGACACAGGGCTGCTCAAGGTCACTGTTCATAAGTTGCAGAACAGTGAAAATTTGGGATTTCCCAAATTCACTTGATTCAGACGTCACAGAGGCCCCCTCCCACTCCTCATGCCCAAATGCACATTCGAGCTACGGAACTTGCCTCTCTGTGAGCTGGTGAAAACCACAGGGCGAGCGTGCAGGGAGATAAGCTCCCCATCATCACTAGGCTGCCACCCAAACAGACTGCACACTGCAGGGAGAATGACATGGCAGAGAGAAGCTTCCCACACAGGGCCCCCACCAGTGCCCCCCTCCGTTGCATTTTTCAGGGGAATCCCTCCTGCCTTCAGCTGGTGGCCCCGGGAGGCAAAGGTCTTGAGTCACTCTGGCCGCAGCACTGGGCTGGTGACCACAGAGGGTGACCAGAGGTCTGGGGAGCTGGGGCTGTCTGGAAAGCAGTTTCTCTTTTAATGTCTCTCTAGAGGCGGTCCTGTCTGCCCTTCCCAGCCTCCTCCCAGGCTGACTGCTCTCAGCCACGCTGTGACCCTATCTTCCCTGGAGCCCACGGAGTGGCATGCAAATGTTCCAGGACATTCAGGAACCTCTCCAGCCCACTGAGGCTACCTCTGCGTGTCTCACATGTCGGGGGCACTTTCGCTATTTCCAGAGAATACCAGTTGCTTTCGTACGTCTGTGCTTTAGTACAAGATGTTTCTTCTGTCTAGACCTCTCTCTCCAACCTGGACTGCTTAGAACACTCCTTCCTCATTCTTTTATTTTTTACAATTATTTATCTTTAAAAGTTGGGTAAAATATACATAACATAAAGTTTAACATTTTAACCTTTTTTTTTTCAGTGACGGTTTCAGTGGCATTAAGAACATTCACGTGGTTGTGCAACCATCACCACCATCTGTCTCCAGAACTGAAACTCTGCATCACTTAATAATTCCCCGTTCCTTCCCCAGCCCCCGGCAACCACTGTTCTACTTTCTGTCTCTATGAATTTGACTACTTTAGGTAACTCATAGGGGTGGAATCATACAGTGTTTGTCCTTTGTGACTGACATTGCACCTAGCATAATGTCTTCAAGATTCATCCATGCTATTGCATGTGTCAGAATTTCCTTCTTTTTTAAGGCTGAATAGTATTCCATTGTATGTATACATCACATTTTGTTTATCCATTCATCTGTTGATGGACACTGGGTTGATTCCATCTTTTGGCTATTGAGACATAATTTGTGGCCTAACATATGGTCTGTCCTGGAGAATATCCCACGTGTACTCAAGAAGAATGTATATGCTGCTGTTGTTGGGCAGAGCGTTCTGAGTTATGTCTGTTAGATCTAGTTGGTTTATTCAGTTGTCCCAGTCCTCTAGTTCCTTACTTGTCTTCTGTCTGGTTATTCTATCCATTCTATTGAGAGCGGGGCATTGAAGTCTCCAACTTTTATTGTAGAATTGTCTATTTCTCCCTTCAATTCTTTGTCAGTTTTTGCCTCATACACCTTGATGGTCTGTTATTGGGTGTGTAAATGTTCCTCCTCATTCTTAAGCCTCTATCCAAACACTCCCTCCTCGGGTGCCCTCACCCCTGCCTCCCTCTATCCTGGGCAGGGTCACTCTCCTCTGTGCTCTCACCGTAACTTGGATACACCTCTGTGTCCCACATTCTGCTATCCTGAGTAATATACATGTTTCTCGTCCCATTTAGTTTGTCTTGGAGGTCATAGAGTTTTGTCTTCTTTATGTTTGCATCTTCAGAATCGGGCACAGTAGGTGCCCAGTGAATGTTTGTTGAACGGACATTTGTCATTGAATGCAATTTTGCGTCATCCATGTTCTTCCTGGGATAAAAATAACTGTAGTCGGAAATTCTCAACACACCATTGCTTTTTGTATCAGTAACGTATAGCCTCCAAGGTGCTTGTTCTTCTCCCTCGTTTGATCCGCACCCCAACCCTATAAGGGAGGTAGGGCGGGGTTTACAGCTCCACTCTACAGGTAAGGAAACTGAGACTCAGAGGCTCAGGCTGAGTGTCTTGCTAGAGGTCGAGATGGCAAGAGGCAGAGCTAGGACTTGAGCCCAGGTTAGTCTGGCTTCTGACCAGGACTCCTTTCTCTGCCCACTGCCCTGGTGGGCTTGGCTCTTTGTGGCTGCCCTGGATGGGATCACAGCCTGTGTATGTGGAGGCCGAGCCTCTTTTCTCTTGGGGAATTTGAAGTTTGCCTTTGGATGTGTTACGAGGAGTTCTGAGCGTCTCTGAGATACACCTCATGAGATTATTTTAGAGATAGTGACTGCTGAGTATCTTGCTTGCTGAGGCACAGAGGGGAGCTGAGGCTCCAATCTGGGCTTCCCTGACTCCAGGTTTGATGTGCTTGCCATTTGACCTAATGCACCCTGGGCAGTCTTAGGATAGTCAAGAAGCTTTTTCATGTTTTGAGCTAAAATAGGTCCAGTGTGTCCACCCTCCCACTCTGGCCTCTGGAGCCCTTCAGAGTGAATCTGCTCTCTCTGCTCCTAACACCCTTCCAGGGATGTGCATGTGTTTCCCTGAGTTTTTTTTCCTCAGGCTGTACGGCACCAGTGCCTTCAAGTTCCTCCACTGCTTTTCTAGAGACCTCCCTCTCCGGGCCACCTCCCTCCCTCCAGTTTGTCTATTGGCTGGGTCTGAGTCACAGGGAGAGCACACCCATAACAGGGCATCACTGAGCTGGCAGGGAGACTGCAGAGGCTCTAACTGCAGCTTCCTCAAATGGACAGGCAGCTGGCTGTCAGGCAGAGAGTGGGGGTGTGGAGAGGAGAGGCAAAGAGAGCCCTGGCGTGTGTGATGGAACAAAAATAGAGGGGCTGGGGTTACTGTGGGCCAAGCTTCTTCCCAGCACATGTTTGCAGGGAGACTCCGGTTCAGGTGAGCCCACCAGGTCCTGTGCTGATTGTAGGGTGAGCCCCCTGGGGGGGAGCGCTGGATGCTCCCAGGCTGTTCTGCTTCAGTGGTCGGAGCAGGGTTCGGAATGATGTTTAGCAGAGTCCGTATTGTGGTCCTTGAGACCTCGGGCAACTGGAATTCTGTTTATAGCTCCCTTCCTTTCTGTTCCCGGGGTGCTCTAGAGATGTCTGGTTTTACTGGTCCACTGACTGGATGTGACAGTGAGGGGATAACAAGGACAAGGGATGACTAGAGAGGGTCCAGTGAAGGCCTCCTGGTTAATTTTCAAGTAAATGATGATAATAATTACACTTACCTTATAGGATTGCTGAACATATTAAAAAAGGCAATGCATATATATGCTTTGTGCAATCCCAACTCTGTACAGGGCAACTACACTTAGTACTCACCCCGTGAGGGCACCTGGTGGCTCTTAGCAATGTTTCCCTCATGACCCTTTGGGGGCCAGAATGACATCTGTCACCTCCACGCTCTGAAAGCGTTTGTGGGCTGAGAACTGGACTGAACAGCAGGGCTGGATTTTAGTCCTGGCTGTAAGTTGCTGTGTGACCCAGGGAAAACTCCTTCCCCTCTCTGGGCCTCTGTTTTCTTTCCTGTTCCATGAAGGACTTGGGCTAGAAGATCTTTGAGGTCCTTTGGCCTACAGAAGCTGGGGGATCTGGGCCATGGGCCAGGGTGCTACTTTCTGATGCTCTGGACTCTTTCTTTAGGGAAAGGAACCTCTCTCCGCTCTACCTTTTGCCGAGCTGGTCTGCTGGTTTCCTAGACCAGTCCAGCAATGCTGGACATGGGTCTGGAATGGGGGTTCTGAGGTCAAGACGGTTTCCCTTGCATGAGGGCAGGCGCCAGGACCAGTGCCTCCTTGCTGCCTTGCCTGACAACACCCCCAGGAAAGGGGTGCTGCCTGGATTGCTTTCAGTGTCCTTGCCCCACCTGCCCCAGACAGCCCAAGCCATGTCCTCAAGTCACAGGGAGAGTTTAGCATGTCTTACTGTGACACATGGCCAGAAGGCAGTAAAACCCAGGCCCTTCTGGTGGGCAGGTGATCTTCATAGAGCTAGCCAGGCCTGACTCAGAGCCTCAGCCTGCCACCCTCCAACCAGCTGTTCCCTGGGCCACCACACAGAAATCACGCCATGGGGGATGGCATCGGGCTGCAGGAAAGCGTGTCCCTGGCTCGGGGGCCAAGGAGAGGAATGCAATATCAGCCTGGCACCAACTGGTCCGAAAGAACAGCTGACTCTCTGTAGGGAAAGCTGAGATGAAGTCCCAAGTTCAAGACTGGCCGGTAGCCCCAGGACAGGGATGGCTGATAGTCTGAGCAACTGCCAAGGAGAGAGCTGGACCAGACCCTCTGAGGCCAAGCTCCTAATTCCACCCTCCACCTGACGGTGCATGACCTTCACTTGATTCCTGCCCCCTTCTTCGGACCTCGGCTTCCCCATCTGGGCTGAATATGAAGGTCTTAAGAGAACAAATTTTGTGGTGTCTTTACTTAAAATCTGGGGACCCTGTTCCTCTAGCCTTTAGCGGAAATGCTACTACGAAGGGTGTGTCTGACATGTCATTTTGTGCTGCCTGGGACGTTCTCCCTCTTCACCCAGACTCCCCTTTCCTTACCATGTCCTAATCTGAGCTGGTACACATTCTCCTGTTTTCTAGAAGGAATACTACCTTAATTCTGGATTATACGGAATGACAATCTAGACATTTCAGCGTCTAGTTGAAGATGGGCTAACCAAGGAGGTTTTATTTCTAGTTCCAGCTCTCCCTGTGAGGTCTTGAGCAATTCTCTTCCCTGTCTGGGCCTCAGTTTCCTTCTTTGTAGTGAGAGGTGTTTGAGGCAGGTGATCCCAAGACTTCTTTCCAGTTTTGCCTCAGGGTCTCTAATTTCCCCTCGGAAATTTAACCTTTTTTTTTTCTCTGTTTGTCTCAAATGACTGAGACAGTCAACAGGGATTAAATGACTGAGAAGCAAAACAACTTGGCTATAAACCGTCTCAGAAGGACAAGGAGACCTCTCACCCTAATGTGGAGGGCAGTTAGAGAAATGCAGCCCCACTCCCGCTGGTCAAAAGAGATGGGGTGCTTACCGTTCATATCTCACCCACGGTGGAGGGTTTGCAAAAGTGATCACACACAGACACATCGGGGAGGGAGGAGGTGCTGGGTCAGCAGGGGAGCCTGGAGAATGTTTGTCCCTGAAGGAAAGTCAGGCAGAGAAGTATGCTTGGCACCAGGCCTTGCTGGGATTATCTTCATCACAGAGCCATAATTTGTTTTCCCACAGCCCTCAGGATTGTATAAGGGGATTCCAGAAGCTTCACATGAGCAGTGAGTACCCAGTATCCTGGGGCTGCCTGCCAGTAAGACGACCTCTCTCCGTGTCTGCTGCCACCAGCTGCTGATTGGGAGCTGCCTGCTGCCTGGGGCCCTCGTGAGAGACTCGTCAGGAAGCTGGTGTTCACCTCTCGGGCATTTGCGAGCCTTCACTGTGGAGCTGTCAGCATGCTTGTGTCAAAGGGCTTCACCTGCTTGTGCCAGTGGAAGGGCCACACTCCAGGAGGCCCTCCTGTCACCCTGCTCCGTGGCCGACAGAGCTACCCCAGCCATATCGCTCATCCGCGCTGCCGACAGCCTGCGTGCCACTTTGAGCAGCTGGGTCTTTAGATTGCTGCTGGAGGGAAGCTTAAGCTTCTGCTGCTCATGAGCTGGGCTTTGAACAATGAGCAGAAGCATAGGAGGAAGAGCTTTCCCGATGCAAAATTGCATGGGAGGAGCCATAGCAAATTTGGGTAATAAAAAGTAAACCAGTTTGCCTAGACTAGATCAAAGGTCCCATGTGACTGCCCACAGACCTGTGATGATTAGTGAAGAAGGGTCATCATTCATAGCAATGGGGAAAATAAAGTCCACAGAATGAATTTCGTAAAACTAATGTAGCTTGTGGAATTCTTCTTTATTTTTAGAGATATCCTTGCTGCTTTTTAACGTTAAAATGTTTCTTTCCTTATAAAATGATGGTGATATTAGATGGTAGTTGGTTTTTAAAAATGTACCTATCTGATAATCCTATGTTAATTCTCTGTGATTAAAAAAATTGTTTTTATTGATCTGTGAATTCCAAAATCTAGGAACCGGTGTACTCTCAGAGGACTTGGATAGAGGGCGGTGGGAGACAGGGCAGAAGTGGTAGGCAAGGGCCTGGGGTGGAACACCCTCATCTATAAGCAGCAGGGGACCATGTGTATTTCATCCACTGTGGAATCCTCAGCATCCAGCACATGGGTCAGTAAACATTTTCTGTAAAGGGCCTGGTAGTGAATATTTGAGGTGTTTTGGGCCATACTCCCTCTGTTACAGCTACTTGACTCTGCCTTCTTAGCACAAAAGCTGCCATAGACAATATGTAAATGAGTGAGTGGGGCTGTGTTCCAATAAAATTTTATTTACAAAACCAGTTGGTGGGCCTGATTTGGTCCAGGGGTTTTAATTGACTAACCCCAATCTCTGCTAGATTGATAAGAATACTTATCCTGTTCAGTAAGTATTTATTGAATTGATGTAAATTGTTTCTAGAGGGCAAAGAGGAGACATTGGAAGGGTCTGAGGTAGGATGTGTGAGGACCACTGCAGTAGACTGTGTAAGGTGGATGGGGGAGCATGGGGTAGAGCCATTGCACTGGGTAAGGAGCAGTTACAACATCCCAGGCCTGGAGTTGGGAGGGCTCAGCTTGGAGCAGTGCAGTTGAGAGGGAGTGAAGCTGTGAGAGTAGCTTAGGTGATATTTAAAGGGAGTAGGAAAAGCCATGAATGGCTGGAATTTAAAGTCCCAATTCCTTAAACTCTGCTTTTTATGCCCCAAATCATGCTTCTAGAAGACAGAGCTCTAGTCTATCTGAAAAAGCCTGGCTCTTCCAAACCAGAATCTTGGCTTTTAAGACTCTTCTTGCTATGAATTTCAAAAGCCAAGAATTTGATTCTTTGCTTTCCCTTTACATTTCAGCTATGCGGGATTTGTTCTGAGGCGGTAAGTCCTGAACGTCTCAGCCCCCTGATTTTGTTTGAATGGGAGAAACGCTGTGCATTAAAAAAATGAGAATGCAAATGTACTTGCTAGTGTAAGGAAATATTTTTCTGCTGTATTTGGTACTAATAAGAGGCAGGAAAACTTTGGGAGGGTACGTCTCTTGGCAAAGGTATGATGAATCAGTTTGGACATCTGTGGTGATGAGGGTCATTCAGTGGGGATGTCTGGTGGCTACCCAAGTTCACCCAAGTGGTGAGTCTGGCTGAGCATCCTGGAGTGAGCTGAGAGAGTAGAGGAATTCTCTAACAGTGGGAAGAGCCAGAAAATCTGAAGTGTACCCTTTGAAAAATGCTATCATTCGTGAGCAGAAGACAGTGTTGAAGGCAGTGGAGGGGCCCCAAAATGCATGGAGCATCAGGATTGGGTCATGTCGCTGAAACTGAGGAAAGAGAAACTCTCCAGGGGAAGGGCTTGGTTAGAGAGCATCAAACCCTACGGTTTCTCTTTTTGGTTCACTCATTCTTTCACCAAACATTCAGAACTGCCTTCCCTGTGCTGGCTCTATTTTGGGACATTGGGATATAAACTCAGACCCAGCCCCTGCCCTTAGAAACACCTGACCAAGTGAGGGAAAGAGATGCAAACACAACTGCAGTTCATTTTAAGGCCTCCCACAGAAGTCTGGCTAAAGTATACCCCTTAGACCTCCCTATACACGGAGTAAAGGGAGATGGAATTCTATTTACCACAAAGCTGTTCAAAGATGGAAGGAGGATATTTTGGAGGTATCAATGTCCCTGTCACCCAGGATGTTCAAAGGTTGCTGGATGACCATCTGGTGAGATGATTACAAAGGGGATATCAACCTCATTTATGGCCTTTCTTCCGACCCTGAGTTAGGAAACAAATCTTATGATTCTGCTGCCCTTTCCCTGTTTCTCCAGGTAGACTGTCAGGCAGCCGTGGCTATGAATTCTGCTTGAGGGCTGCATTTCTAGGAGTGGAAGAGTAAGGAGAATAGCGCTGGGCATAGCAGGGACCCTGAGTCAGGTGGCAGAGCCGTGCGGTCTAGTTCCAGCTCTGTCGCTGACTCACTGCGAGACCCTGGGGGAATCCTTCCCTTCTCTGGGCCTTAATGTCCCCTTCTGTACCACTGGGGGAGGTGGATTAGGTGTTTTCTGTGGTCTATCCCACTGATTCTCATGCCGACTCTGGGAAGGACCATTTGGTTTGCTTGCTTGTTATAGCTGTACTAAGATACAGTTACATACCACACGATTCACCCATTTAAAGGGTACAATTCAATGGTTTTTAGTATATTCATGGAGTTGTACAACCATCACCATAACCAATTTTAGAACATTTCTATCATCCCCAGAAGAAACCCCATGCCCTTTGGCCATCAACTCCTAACCGCCCCCGGCCCTAGGCCATCACCAATCTTTCTATCTCTATAGGTTTCCCTATTCTGGGCCTTTCATGTAAATGGAATCATATGACAGGTGTTTTTTTGTGCCTGGCTTCTTTCATTTAGCACATTTCCAAGTTTCATCCATGCTGTAGCATGTATCACTATTTCATTCCTTTTTTTTTTTTTTTGCTGAATGCTGAATAACATTGCATCGTGTAGATACACTACATTATATTTGGGTTGTTTCCATTTTTCAGCTCTTATTGAGTAATACTGCTATGAGCATTAGTGTACATGTTTTTTTACGTGGAGGCATGTTTTCAGTTCTCTTGGGTACACACCAGGGAGGTGAATTGCTATATGATGCCTTCTCTGATCTTATATCCCGCACTACCCCTTACACTCCCTAAACTCCAGCCACAGTGGGGCTCTATCCACCCCTAAGCCGTGTTTTTAGGCCCCCCACGCTTTTGCCTACATTGCTGTTTCCTCTGAGAAGCTCTGCCCTCTCATCATTTTGGGTTCAAATACTACGTGTTATTCAATGCGTAGCTCAAATATCACTTCCTCCACTGCTGCCTCCTGTGAGAGTCATGTGACCCCAAGGGCCCGTCTATTAACACTAGTCCTTTCCATTGTGGACTGAAATTATTCTGTGCCCAGGTCTTATTACCTTCCTAGACTGTACCCCACCTGGCCTCATCTAGACTCTGGTTTTTGGATTCACTTTTATATTCCAAGTGCTCGCACGTAGCAGACCCTGCATAAATGTTTGAATAGGGAGCATTTGATGTGTTCTGTTATTTAATGATTTGAGGCGATACCTCTGCACCCTCTATGGCTGTCAGGATCGTAAGAGCCCTTCCTATCTCCTCAGAATGAAGACACATTCTCCAGGCAGCACTTGGGGAATAAGGCTGAGTTGCCTTCAGTTTCTCTGGACCATTCCCCCTGTCTCCAGGCTGACATGGGCATCTCAGCCTTTCCTCACATTTAGCTTAAATCTAATGAATTACTCTGAAAAACAGGGTTATACATTTTGGATCCTGACTTCTTTGAGCATTGCTCGTGACTTTGAAATTTATAAACATAGACAGCTGTCTTCCCAGATGACCTACCAAATCATATTCCCCTAGAAAGCAGAGCTCAATTAGATATTCAAGGCATCAGATAGTGAAATGGGCTAGATGACTTCCTGCCCCGTGCAAGGTGGGGTGCGGCAGCGAGCAACAGTCATCTGGTCTCAGACTGAACATTTCCAACAACAAGTAAATAACTTCCGCCCAGGGCCACTTGAAGGGCAGGAAAGTCCTTTACACTACACTAAAATCTGCCTTCCTGCAGCTCTCAACCACTGTGCCTGGCTTGGGCCCCCGGGGCCCCTCAGATGATTTCCACTCCTGTTCTAGCACAACCCTTCAAGTTTTGAAAACAGGACTGTGGCTTCTGTGTTTATCCTTATTTAGACAGAATAGCCCCAGTTCCTTCAGTAAGTTCTTAGTACATAATAAGAAACAGTAAGAATAATAAATAGTAAACAATCAATTAATAATAATAAATGCTTTCAAATAACAAAATATCATAATACTGCAATAAAAAGTGACAATATTAAAATTGCAGGCTTAGTATCTGATCCCCAAGCATTCAGCATATACTGGGCATCGCGTCAAGCACTTAACATGGATTAACTCTTTCTAGTCTCACAACAGCCATATGAAGTGAGGACTATGATGGTTGCCATCTGACAGATGAGAAAACTGAGGCTTGAAAAGAATAAGTAACTTGAAAACCTCACCTAGCTAGGGGTAGAGGTAGGGTCTGAATGCAAGCAGTTCTTCTTGAGTTCAAGGTCAAATTTCCATGTGCCCAGCCTTACTGCTGGGCCCTGCCAGGTGACCATGACTTCTCCAGAGAGCTGGTAGCAGGCCTTGATCTCCTGTGGCCAGGAGACATGGGTTCCAGTGTGGACACTCCTAACTTGGGTGTGAATCTGCATGAGGTCCCCTCCTTGCCTGAATCTTCGTAACTTCATCCATTAAACATGGAACTAGCTGGTCTGAAAGGTTGCCAGTGGCTTGTGGTTTGAATATTCCAACCTTTCCCGAATGCATTGAACTCTTTCACATCTCTGGGCCTTTGAACTTCTAGTCCCATTGCCTGTAAGTTCCTTCTATCGTCTACTGCTTGACAAATAATTCCTCATCTTTTGAGACCTGGTTTGAATTATTGCTTCTTCTGTGTAGCCTTCCCTGAACCGCAGGGAAGGTCAGCCTCCTTAGCCCCTGTTCCCTAAACACTTGCATAAACCTCTGCTCTAGAACCTGCGATGGTCTCCTCAGATGAACAGTGACCTTCTCAAGGACAGAGGCTTGTTTATTCATCGTGGCAACCTCAGCACTTAGCACAGTGGGGTACAGTACTTGTCTTTCGAAGGACTTCAGAATGGCCTAGTGGTTCGGGTGCCATTTCACTGTCACATCTGCTAGATGGCGCTGCAGCCCACAGCAGCGTCACCCCAAGGTCTCCTGCAAAACCGCAGGTCCTGTCAGCAGGGGTGGTAGCCTCAGGCCAAGCTGGGAGATCACTTAGCCAGAAGCCCAGGAAAGGTACAAGTTTCTATTTTCTCCTCATCTGTTCAGTTTTGAATGCTGCTGGGATTGAGCCCTTTATCTTGCCATTCCTGAAGGTCTAGGAAGGCAGGGGCTGCTCCCTTCTTCCCTCCTCTGCTGCCTCATAGCAGGAGAATTTAGACCATTCCTTTCCTCTGTCTTTGGACTGTTCCAGGTTTATTGTCCCATGTGTGTAGGACCTGCAGGTTTCTGCCACGTGTCATTCTCACCTACTCCTCTGAATAAAGGAGGGCAAAGACACAGCTAAGAACCTCACAGTAATATTTCTGACCCAAATGGACTTCCATTTCTGATCCTTTTACTGTTTATTTGAATCCACTTTGTTCTAATTTTTCTATTTTCGTTTATCTTCTTTCTACTCTTCAGTGTCTCAGCATGCCCTATACTCTGTCCTTCAATAGAGGGATAGCAGAGGTAAAGGCCACGGAATCTGGGTTGCCTGGGTCTGAATCTTGCCTTTGCTACTTGTTGTATGACCTTGGGCAAGTTACTTGACCTCTTGGTGATTCAGTTTCCTCATCTGTAAAATGGGGGTAATAATAGTACCTACCCAAAAGAATTGTTGTGAGGATCAAATGTTCTTAGTGCTTTACTTTAGAAGGGGCTGGTGAACACTAAGTGCTTCTAAGTACTTATTATAGAGCTAACACCTGGAATTTGTTCATTACCTGTTGAATGTACCTCTATGTTAGGTTTGAGTCCCACGAAGGCAGGGGTAGGGTTTGTCCTGTTCACTGTCCCATCCTTAGCCCCCAGAAGAGTGCCTGGCATATGAGAGAGGCTTAATTAAAATTTTGAAAGAAATAAAATCCTGTTTTGCTTTTCCTTTATGATAAAAAAACGGAAATGATGATTTATAATTGCTTGCCCATTTAAATTGGTTAGAATTTAAAATTAAAAATACTTAGTGTTGGCTAGGGCATTAAATGGGTACTTTCATTTATTGCTGGTGGAGTGTAAAATGGTTGAAGCTTTCTGGAAGGCAATTTGACAATATGTAGAAAGAGCCTGAAAAAAAGTTGACTCAGTAATTCCACTTATTATTTTTTTAATCTGAGTGCTCAGATACACACAAAGTTTTAAGTACAAGACTGTTCCTAACAGCAGTATTTATTCTTTTATTTTATTTTACTTTTAATTTATTTTCTTCCCGTGTTATTGAGATATAACTGACATACAGCACTGTCCAAGTTTAAGGTGTATAGCATGATAATTTGACTTACATACATCCTGAAAGAATTACCACAAGTTCAGTGAACATCCATCATCTCTTAGAGATATAAAATTTTAAAAAAGGAAAAAAAAATTTTTTCCTGGTGATGAAAACTCTTAGGATTTACATTCTTATAATTTTGCATATACAACATACAACGTGCTAATTATATTAATCATGTCGTACATTATATCCATAGCACTTATTTATCTTATTACTGGAAGTTTGTACCTTTTGACTATCTTCATCCAATTTCTCCCCTCCCCACCCCAGCCTCTCGTAACTACAAATCTGATCTCTTTTTCTGAGTTTGTTTGTTTTTGAAGTATAATTGACCTACAACACTATGTTAGTTCCTGGCACACAACACAGTGATTCAATATTTCTATACATTTCAAAATGAGCACCACCAGCAGTATTTATTCTATTAAAAAATCACTAACGATTGAACAGAAATATTACGTAGCTATTAAGTGATCTCTTCTGCGGGATAGTTAATAATGTGGGAAAACATTCCCGATATAAGCGTAAGTGATAAAAAGTAATCTACAAAACTGGTTATACAGAACCAGGGTCCATTATTTAACCTCACTAGTCCCCATTTCCTTATCTATAAAATTAAAATAATAATAGTGCCTATCTCTTAGGATTGTTATGAAGTTTAGTAAAGCGTTTTTTATTAGTTCTGGCATGTAACAGCTCAATAAATGTTAGATATTGTTATAAAACATTTATGAGAAGAATCAGACTGGACGGAAATACAGCAGAGTGTTAATGGTGGTTAATCTCAAGCGGTGGGATTACAGGAGTTCTAATTTTCTTCTTTATGAAATAAAATATATGTAAAGCAGCTAATAACATTCTGGACCCTAGTAGGTGCTCAAAAAAGCTAATCCTAACCCTAGCATTATTCTGTCCTCTATTTTCTCTCTTGCTCGCTTTAATGACGGACAGGTATTACTTTAAAGTTTAAATAGCTTTCAGCTTTAAAGTAAAGCTTTATATGTATTTTACACATAACGTAAATGTTACAGGATAAGCTTCACATATATGTTAAATATACAGCCCCAATGCCAGTTCTTCATAGTTGTTAATTAATTAACAGCCCTGACTTAACACGCACTCTGTGCCAGGCCTAGTGAGAGCCACTTAGGTCATGTGGCAAGGGGAGCTGACTGGCAACCTTTGCCTTCAGCTGGGAGCCCTGGACAACCAACTCAGTTCTGCTTGCATCCTTCCCTTTGTGAGACGCTCACGAATATTCCTTCCCTGTGGCCACTGCTGTTTTGATAACACATTCCTTCTATGACTCAGTAGTTTTCTCTTTCCCCATTTTTTCCTCAGACTTTCCTTTTTCACAATAAATTCCATTACTATCTTAACTGCCTTCTCCTGATTTTATCTGCCACCACACTCTCCTTTCCCATGCAAAACAAATAATTCATCTCTCCCTTGTAAATGAAGTCAAGATTGCTGATAATAAAAATGTCTACCTCTTTCAAGTCCAAATAAAAAATATATGACTAAGTTGGGATTACAAACCAGAGAGGAAAGGATGACTAATTTGATGAAAGATATTGGGAAATCTGACCAACTATTTTGGAAGAAAAAAAACGAGATTCCTACGGCATACCGCACAAAAAAATCAATTCCAGATGGATTAAAGAATCACAGCTAGGAAAACCTAAAGAAGATATTGGTGAATAGCACATCTCAGGGTGGGGAAAACCTCTCTAAAGACTTATGATATACAAAGGTATATGTGCCAAAACAAACATGAAACATCTCCTCCACTCAAGAAAGTCTAAAACAGAAAAGAAAAACATATTCGCAAGATTTACAACAAAGATGGATATCCTTAGGATAGAAAAAGTCTTTACAAATCAATGGGAAAATCTAAATAAGTCAACAGAAAAACGGGCAAAGATAAGCACAATTAAAAGATAAGTGACAGACCAGGAGAAAATTTTTATAGCATATAAAACAGATAAAGTATTAAGAAAGCATTAATTGTTAAAAGAGCTCCTGTAAATCAATATTACAAAAGACAAAGAAAAACCAGCTAAGTCTCTGAACAGGCAAATCACTGAAGAAGAAGTAAAAATATCAACAAAGATATTAAAAAATGCTCAACCTCACCAATGACCAGGGAAATGCAATTCTTTTTTTAAAAAGTCACCTTTCTACCTAACAAATCAGCAAAAATTAAAAAGTTTAAAATAACCAGAGTTGTAGTATATATGAGGGATGCAGACACTTTCATACTCTTACTGGTGAAAGTATATAAATTGGTAAGATCTTTAGGAGGACAATTTGGCAGTAAAATTTAAAAATATTCATCCCCGGGCTTCCCTGGTGGCGCAGTGGTTGGGAGTCCGCCTGCTGATGCAGGGGACGCGGGTTTGTGCCCCGGTCCGGGAAGATCCCACATGCCGCGGAGCGGCTGGGCCCGTGAGCCATGGCCGCTGAGCCTGCGCGTCCGGAGCCTGTGCTCCGCAAGGGGAGAGGCCACAACAGTGAGAGGCCCGCGTATGGCAAAAAACTAAAAAAAAAAAAAAAAAAAAAAAAAAAAAAAAAAATTCATCCCCTCTGTATATTCGGAATTCTCCGATCCAAATTCTGCTTTGGAGGATATATTCTTAGAAATACTACACTTGTGCCCAGAGATGTATGCAAAAAGGTTCTAACTGTTTATTGTAGTAAAAAGTGAAGGAAAAGATATTCACATATTTTAGAGAATGCTAACAGAAGTGCACACAAATGTATGTATGCATAGAATTGTCACTGTAGTTTTGGAAGGACTTGGAAATATCTCAGATGTCCAATAAAAGCAGATTATGTAAATAAATTATGTGTATCCACTTAATAGACTACTACTCAGCCTGTAAAATGAATGAGATAGGCCTATATGTATAGATAAAGATGTTCATAATAATAAAAATGAATAATATCCATAACCATTACTTTAAAAAGCAAGTTGCATGAACATATCTATGAAACAGAATCAGACTCACAGACATAGAGAACAGATTTGTGGTTGCCCAGGGGGAGGAGGGTAAGGGAGGGAAGGATTGGGAGTGTGGGATTAGCAGATGCAAACTATTATATATAGGATGGATAAATAACAAGGTCTTACTATATAGCACAGGGAAGTATACTTAATATGCTGTGATAAACCATAATGGAAAAGAATATGAAAAAGAATATATACATATGTATAACTGAATCACTTTGCTGTACAGCAGAAATTAATACAACATTGCAAATCAACTTCAATAAAATTTTTTTTTTTAAAAAAAGCAAGTTTCAGGACTTTAGGTGATGTCTGATCCATTTATATAAACATAACCATGACCCCTGCAATCAAGCTGTGTGCCTCTGCTTGGATGGGTGGGGGCCCTGTTGATGGAGGCTAAGCCATGACTGCTGGCAGAGCTGAGAGGCAGCCCCGGTTACCAGTGTCCTCTGCTTTTAGCCCATCACTGTCAGGGGAGGGCCCTTGCCTAAGGATTCTTTCTCTCTTTAGTCTGCTGGGTGGATGTGGGACTCCCTTTGCTTGTTAATCTGGTTTAAAGAAAGACATGACCCCATTAGCAAATTCTGAAGGTTTCTTCTTATTAAAAGAAAGGGATGGCCACTATTTCTCCATGAGCATAAAAAAGGACAAACCAGAAGAAGCTCCCTGAAGACTTGTGGCTCCATACCAGGAAGTCTTTCCCAACAAAAATAGTGGATTGAAAGTGGTTAGGCAGGAGGACCCTCTGTATCAGAAGGAAGGAGAGAGAACAACTGAGGATGAAACCATGAACTCAGTTTGGACAGGTCTTTCTCTCAAGGTCTTCTGCCTCGTATGAAGTTGAAATCTGCTTTTTTTTGAGGTTCTATCCTAGGTTCCTGGAGGTCAGGTCCCTCTTTCTAAGGAGAACCCTTTAGAAACTCAAAGAGAGTGTCCTATCTCTCTTTCCTTTTTACTTGATATAGGTCTTTTATTTTTTGTCTTTAAAATTTTTATTGGAGTATAGTTGCTTTACAATGTTGTGTTAGTTCTATTCTCTCTTGTATCAGCTTCATGAGGTAGAATCCCCCGTCACTTGAGGGGTTCAAATGGAGGCCACGGTGCCATTGTTAGAGAAGCTGAAAAGGGAACCCCCACGGGTGAGAGACTGGACTAGATGATCCCCACTAACCCATGGTTTCTTAGAATCTTCTTAGAATCTATGAATCTAAGACTTTCTGGTGAAGGGCTGTGTTCATCTGCATTATCCACTTGCCCCTGTGGCCTTTTTCTCTATGAGTTGCATGAAGGGTATCAGGAAACATGAATAGAGAAGGAAGTTCTAAATGAACGGGATGTGAAGAAATGTGTCGCAGTCCCCAGCAGGAAAGAAAGAGGTCCTCAGTGACTTCATGGTACTTGGCCTTGAAAGGCGAGTAATTCTTCTCAGTGATGATTCCCACGGGGAGACTTTTTCTCTTTTGAGTTGAGATGAGAATGGCTCTGAATCTATATGAGGTTCCATAAACTGCCAGTGTGTGAGGGATAAAAGACTACTAGTCAGGGGTTTTGCAGGGAGTCAGACGGTTGGGTAGCCACATGGGTGTTGACCAGGGATCAGGGCAGTCTGGATCACTGTTGGCCCAATGGTTCCTCTTTGAAGAAAAAGATGGCTAAGTGATAATCACACAAATTATTGATGCCTTATTTTCCATTTAGATTTCCTTCAGTCAATTAGAAGATGAGACTGGAGAATATTCTCACAAAGTATACTAAAATACAGTTTTGTGAATTTTCTCTAAGATATTTGAATTTCATTTCTCTGAATAAATATAACATTTCTTTATCATAACTTTTGCAGATGTTTATTTCATTTTAAACATGTTTCATAGGAACTGAATACTTTTGAGATGTGAAGAGAGCAAAAAGAGGACAATACACATGTAAAATTGTAATTAAAAAAAACTGACCTAGTACTACAAATAAAATAAAACCAAAGACCAGTTATTTACTTTACAGCCCTGGTCGAAACCCAGCTGTAAGAATTTTGAAACACTGATGAAGCAATCCCTCCCTCTGTTCTTTGGATCCCATCCCCTCCTGTCTTCTAAGGAACTATCAGTAACCTTTTCTCTTCTATGCAGTCAATCATTCTATTTCAACTGGATCATCCCATTGATATGGAACCATGATAAATCCTCTCCCATTTAAGAAAGCATCTAATGCTCCACATCCCACCCCAGTACTGCCCATCTCTCTCCTCTCCTTCCACAGCTAAATGCCTTCGCAGAATTGTCTATACTTGCTGCCTCATTCCCTCACCTCCCACTCAGTCCTCAACCCTCTACCCTAACTTCTGGTCCCATAAGTCTACCAAAATTGTTCTTAATAGAGTCATCAAGCATCACTACTTCACTGCATTCAATGGCTGTTTTTAGTCTTTATTTTACATGACTACTCAGCAGTTCTTGACACTATTGACAACTTGGTCTTTCTTGAAACTCTCCTCTAGTGATTTCCAAAGTGCCACCTTCCTGGTTCTCCCCTCACCTCTCTGGTTGCCCATCAATTCCCCATGAACCCACACTTTCAACATTGGTATTCCTCAAGTTCTTATCTAAGGCCACTTTTCTCCTTTTCATTCCATACTGTCTTCCTCAATGACTACCTCTATCAGTCTTTAGGAAAACAACTGTAATTTATTTGTCTTCAGTCTGGATGTCTCCTTTGAGCTCTGGATCTGAATATCCGACTGGTCACTTGCCTTTGCTTGGATGTCTCAATGGCTTCTCAAGGTCACATGTCCAAGACTGAATTCATGATCTTCTTCTACATACCCTTAATCTGTTCCTATCTAAGTGAATGCACTGCCCGTCCATGTGCTTTCACAAGTCAGAAAACTAGGCTTCATCTCTGACACTTCCCTCCTGTTACTTTTATTCTGTGAATATCTCCTGAAAGTACCCACTTCTCTCCATCTCTACTGCATTAAAAATGCAAAAGGAAAGGGGTTACTTTGACAGGAAGTGAACTCATCATTGGTGGTGGTATACAAAGAGAGTCTGGTTGGCCCCTTGGTGTGAATGATGCAGCAGGGGCTAGATAACTAGGTGATAGAGAGTGTTCTCTCATCCTCTCTCACCTGTCTAAGCTGTGGGGTGAGGGGTCAGACCTCCATTCTCTTGGACCACTCCTTTCTCCTGCTTGTATAGGCACTACTCCACAAGACCTACAAAGCTCTTGGCCATGAGGCCAATTTCTAACCAAAGTCTGTTTTAGAAGAGGGCTGCGTTCTTCTGAGCTGCTAGTCTCTCCAGACAGAATCCAGTTCAGATGGGAAATCTGAGGCTCAAGAGCAGGGCAGGGACTTGCCCCAGGTTAAACAATGAGCCAGAGGTAGAGCTGAGGCTATGGTCCAGCCTCCTGCCTTCCAATGCTTTATTTTCTCATTATTCCCTGCTGCCCCTCCCTCAACAGTCTGCTCTGTCTCATTTAGGGCTGGTGAGTAATAATTTGCACCAGACCCTGGCAGATGATAAATTACACCTGTCATGTAGGAAGGATGCTTCAGTGCTGCTCTGGGCTAGGGTGTCAAAAGACAAGAGCTATTTGTTTAAAATACAAACAAGGAGACTGGAGACAGAGTAACAATGTCCCAGTGGATGCCTTATTTTTCTACCCTCATACCTGAGGATCGTAAGTCCAGTTCCATAACCATAATTTTTAATTTCAGAGGCAAAGAGAAACCAAAACAAAACCAAAGCAACCACCACCAACACTATCACCACCAACAAATCCTCAGTGTTTGTCAGTGGGATTTTAATTTGCGAGTTGTCGATTCCAACAGCTAATTGCTAGGTCTGGTTGAAGAGGAGTCAAAGGTATGATTCATAATATTTGGTTCTGGGGTAAAGGGAACAAGTACAAGCCAAATGAAGTGGGTCTGAAACAGCTATATAATAGGACTTTGACTTATAGTTTGTAGGCTTAACCTGTAGCCCAATGTTCCAAAAATCCTTTTGATCTCTTCTATAGTGTTTGAAAAAAAAAACCTTTCATGGTAAGAGATCATCAGAAAAGGTATAGAGATAGATGGTTGAAAAATGGAGAAAATTCTCAAAGACTGAACTGGATCCAGAAGCTCCTCCATCAAAAAAAATTTGGATTTTGCACAGCTGCTCATGAATCTATTTTTTGCTAAGTCTAAAATGACTTTCTACCAGTTATTAATGTGTATACACTGATGTAAAGTTATAGTATATAACAATGAAAGATACACATGGCATTTTTTTTACTTATTCCATACATATATCCAAAGTGAAATACTCATTATTTTCTTACCACTTTCAATTTTTAAAATTATCTCTGCTTTTATTTCTCTCATAGCAATATGTAAACAGTTAATGTCCTGATGTTAATACCCTCAGGTGCTGGGAAGAGTCTGGGAAGAGTGGTTGTGGACTTGATCTGATGCATCCTTTTCCCCACATTCATAGACTGTTATTGTTTTTCCTGCCGAAAATCAGGAAGGTTTATGAAATCCTTTTGTTCTAGGGCATGTCATTCTGAGGAGTTTCCCTGTTGGTTACTCCAGGGTCCCTGTAACATATCACCTACGGATTCTGCATTATACAGATTTAAGTATAACAGCTGGAATAGTGATTCTCAGAAAATAAGGAGTGGGGAGAGTGAAGCATGTCTCATGGGGGAGGATAATATTAGGATCTACGGACTGAGGGGCATGTAGTTTGAGAACATATTAAATATTATCATATAATTTTATGTCTGGAAAACAAAAAATAGCTAACATATTCTTAGTGAAAACTACAAGAAGTAAAGCTCAATGAAATCTTTATGGTTTATAGGGTCATATAAAAGATATAAGAAATCTTTTTAAATTAGCCCTAGGGGTAGCTGAGACGATGGCCACAAAAACCTGAATCTCTCAAAAACAATAGAGAACAACAAGAAGGATAAATACAACCACAAAATCCATGTCTTCAGCATAACCATAAGAAAGAGAACGCACAAATTTCAGATTTACCCCCAAGTAGACAAAAAACTCGAAATGCCAGGAAGTTATTTTTCATGCTTTGCCCACTAGCATTCACAAAGACCACGGGTGGTAGGGGAAATGCTACATGGAAGAGTGAAGAGGGTAGACAGTGACAGGCCCAGGCTTGATCTAAAATCACTCCTAGAAAGACAAAGTCTACTCTGAGTTGGGAAAATTCTGAAAAAGAGTCCTGGTATACCACAGTACCTGCATTAAGGAAGGAATATAAAAACATATGTTATTTGAGGTAGCAGTTTTCAAAAGGCACTGCTTCTGAGGGAAGAGAATGTGAAAAGGCCAGGAGACATGGTTTTTACAGATATGGTGGTGATGGGGAAAAGAAGCAAAGGGAACATTTTAGAGTCTTGCAAATAAGAGAGAACCAAAAAACTGAAGGACACGAATTCCTTCCTTAACCACAAAAAATAAAAGCCACCTTTTAAAGATATTCTGCACTGACACATGTACATAAAAAGGGCACCCTTGAACTAGGAATTAAAGAGAATTGGTTGAAAACAGAAAAGAAATGTAAACAAAGACAAAATCATATCAGAAATCAAGATTAAGTGTCCTGCATAGAGGGAAATTACCTCAACATAATAAAGGCCATATATGACAAACACACAGCCAGCATCATTCTCAATGGTGAAAAACTGAAACCATTTTCACTAAGATCAGGAACAAGACAAAGTTGCCCACTCTCACCAATATTATTCAACATAGTTTTGGAAGTTTTAGCCACAGCAATCAGAGAAGAAAAGGAAATAAAAGGAATCCAAGTCGGAAAAGAAGAAGTAAAGCTGTCACTGTTTGCAGATGACATGATACTATACATAGAGAATCCTAAAGATGCTACCAGAAAACTACTAGAGCTAATCAATGAATTTGGTAAAGTAGCAGGATACAAAATTAATGCACAGAAATCTCTTGCATTCCTATACACTAAGGATGAAAAATCTGAAAGAGAAATTAAGGAAACACTCTCATTTACCATTGCAACAAAAAGAATAAAATACCTAGGAATAAACCTACCTAAGGAGACAAAAGACCTGTATGCAGAAAACCATAAGACACTGATGAAAGAAATTAAAGATGATACAAACAGATGGAGAGATATACCATGTTCTTGGACTGGAAGAATCAACATTGTGAAAATGATTATACTACCCAAAGCAATCTATAGTTTCAATGCAATCCCTACCAAAATACCAATGGCATTTTTTACAGAACTAGAACAAAAAATATGGAAACACAAAAGACCCAAAATAGCCAAAGCAATCCCAAGAAAGAGAAACGGAGCTGGAGGAATCAGGCTCCCTGACTTCGGACTATACTACAAAGCAACAGTAATCAAGACAGTATGGTACTGGCACAAAAACAGAAATATAGATCAATGGAACAGGATAGAAAGCCCAGAGATAAACCCAAACACATACAGTCACCTTGTCTTTGATAAAGGAGGCAAGAATATACAATGGAGAAAAGATAGCCTCTTCAATAAGTGGTGCTGGCAAAATTGGACAGCTACTTGGGGGAATGGTAAGCTGGGACGAAGTGAAAGAGTTGCGTGGACATATATACACTACCAAATGTAAAATAGATAGCTAGCAGGAAGCAGCCGCATGGCACAGGGAGATCAGTTCAGTGGTTTGTGTCCACCTAAACGGGTGGGATAGGGAGGGTGGGAGGGAGTCACAAGAGGGAGGAAAAATGGGGATCTATGTATATGTATAGCTGATTCACTTTATTATACAGCAGAAACTAACACACCATTGTAAAGCAATTATACTCCAATAAAGTTGTTTTAAAAAAATAAGAAATTTACTATCTTCCTAGGAAGGCAGGAGACACATATGAGATAGATAACAAAACAAGTCAGCAAGTAAGAAAAATGTCTGAATGAGTTATAGACATGAGAGGTCAAGTCATGCCTGGAAAGGTCTTCAGTTAAATATCTAGCTTGATCTACTGTCACATCCAACAGAAGTACTTATCAGTTGCCAGGAACTTACAAGAATGATTAATTATGCCTTTATAGATGCACTGAATAGAAAATATGGGATGATAAAAATAAATTCCCCTTGAGAACTTGGAGCAAAGATATGAAAGCAACCAGTGTCTATCAACAGACGAATGGATAAAGAGGTTGTGGAATATATATATTGGAATACTACTATACTACTATAATGGAATACTACTCAGCCACAAACAGAAGGAAATTTTGCCATTTGTAACAACATGGATGGACTTGGAGGGCATTATGTTAAGTGAAATAAGTCAGACAGAGAAAGACAAATACTGTATGATATCACTTGCATGTGGAATCTTAAAAATACAACAAACTAGTGAATATAACAAAACAAGAAACAGACTCACAGTTATAGAGAAAAAACTAGTGGTTACCAGTGTGGAGAGAGTAGTGGGGAGGGGCAACACAGGTGTAGGGGATTAAGAGGTACAAACTACTATGTATAAAATAAACTACATGGATATATTGTACAATGCAGGGAATATAGCCAATATTCTATAGTAGCTATAAATGGAATGTAACTTTCAAAAATTGTGAATCACTATATCGTACACCTGTAACTTGTATAATACTGTACATCAGCTATACTTCAATTAAAAAAAAGAAATTGGAAAAAAAAGATTAAGTGCCCTTTTACAAGGTGCCCAAGAAAGAATAGACTAAAATGAAATTTTAATTAGAGAATTGAAGAAAGGCAGGAAAACATATAAGAGAATGAAAAGAAGATAAAGAAGCAAAAAGGGTTAGGGAGAAAGTAGCTGACTGGAAGGCAAAGAAGAAACAATATATATAATTGGAGTCACTGAAGAGGATAATTCAAGGAGACTTTCTGGAAATGAAAGAAGATCAGGATCTACATATTGAAAGGGTCCACTAGGTACCTGGGAAAAGTTACTCATAAGGATCAATTCTATGACACATTCTAGTGTAACTATTAAACTTTAAACATAAAGAAAAGTCCTTAAGGCCAACAAACAAAAAGACCAAAAGATGCACAAGTGCAAGAGAATTAGAATTGTTTTTTTTGTTTTGTTATGCGGCAATAGATAACTAATACATATGGATTCTTATATATTGCAAAAGAGAAGTCCAGCTTCCTTAGCATCAGTAGTTTAAAAATGAAGAGCAGGTATGCCTTGAGAGTCTCTCAAATTGAATAACACTCAAGTAAAATCATACTGACATAATTAAAAAGGTAATGAATTTTTCTACAAATTGGATTTCCCTGTAACATATAATATTGCATTAGGAATGCACAAAAGTGAAATTGTTGTATGAAATAGCTCATTTAATCAGAAAGAATAACTTAAAAAACTATTCCTCTAATGAAGACACTCTCCTCAATTTTGCATTTGGGATACTGCCAAGAGTTATTCGTAGATAAGATACTGGGATATTTTTTCTATTCTGTTCTATAGTCAAGAATCAAACTGATGTATTGTTGAAGATATCAAACTTCAAGCTTTGCAAAAGAGCTGATCATAAATTATTTTGCTTTTAGTTGTGATGAATCCACAGAGGACAGAAATTGAGTATATTTCCTAATGCATGGTTAGAGATACATTTGAATAAGATGTGCTACTTTTTAAACTAAAGCCTTGGAGACCATCATTGAAGTTGATGATGTCTTTCGAGCTGTGTCAAAATTATTTGAAGTTAATGAACTAAATTGGGAAAAATTTTTTTAGTGTGTCCTGATGGTTGAATCAGCAATGCTGGGTCTGAAATTAGACTTTTTTTTTTAATGGAAAAAACTTTAAAATTTTCATCTGCTTTTAGGATATATGTTGACTTTATTTGAAAGGATTTTAATCTTGCTATCAAGATAGTAATTTTTTATTAACAAAATTGGGTAGAAGCATCAAGTTATTTGCTTTGCTTTGCAAAAAATTAAATGTGGATAACAAAGTTCTCCTGTTTTACGTGAGGTTCATCATTGACTGTCATTTGCCCTATTTTTGAAACGCCAGAGAAAAGACCAACGGTGTCAATTTAAAAAGTGATCAAACTTTTAGTAGAGTTTGGCATATTTACTTGAGATATATTTGGAACTTTAAATACATTTGAATTGAAAATTGAGGTATATAAACCAAATTATCATTCATTGCATTATACTCCAGGCATTTATAGTGTCATTTCTCCTAAAGACACTGCAGTGGTTTCTGAGGTATACACTATTCCTCAGGGTAGAACCTCTCAGACTGAGAAATGAAATTTCCAAAAGAAGTCCACCAGGGTTTCCCCACAAGTTTGATCCCTGGTCCAGGAAGATCCCACATGCCGTGGAGCAACTAAGCCCGTTTGCCTCAACTACTGAGCCTGCACTCTAGAGCCCGTGAGACACAACTACTGAAGCCCCTGCGCTTAGAGCCCGTGCTCTGCAACAAGAGAAGCCACCGCAATGAGAAGTCCACGCACCGCAGTGAAGAGTAGCCCTGTTCGCTGCACCTAGAGAAAGCCTGCGCGCAGTAACAAAGACCCAACGCAGCCAAAAACAAACAAATAAATAAATATTTTTTTTAAAAAAAAGGCATCCAGGGCAGACCTCAGAATCTCCTTCCTTTCATCTAATTACACTCTGACAATGACACAGTTACAGATGAAAGGAGACTGGTGATGGCAAGTGTGATGCACTCCAAAAGGTGAGGATTTCCCAGATGAAAGTCCCGGGTCAGTGGTTCTCAGATTTTTTTGCATTCATGCCAAATGTTCGAATACTAGAATTTGAACTAGAACATGTTTCATGGTACCACACATGAAGCACTTCCCAAAAGTGCTTATGTAAAACCAGTGTTTTATGTAAAACCAGTGTTTTATGTAAAACCAGTGTTATGTAAAACCAGTGTTCCTTCAAAAATACTTGGGAAACTTTCCTAGACGACAATGAGCTAATACATGTAGTGCTTGAAAGAAAAAATACTGTGACCCAAGAATTAAACTCCGTCAAGATGTTCATGCATGAAGAAACTGGAAATATTAAGTTGTATAACAGGTCTCAGCAAGTATACCATACATACTTCCTCTGAAATAATTACTCAAAGATGTCCCTTCCAGTGCTATTTCTAATTGAAATAATAATAAATAAAATATTCTAAATAGGTATAGTTGTAAAAATAAATATTTTCAGATATGGAGAAAATTGCAATTTTATACCTTCTTAAAATGATACAGAAAATATTAAACTAAATATAATAGCAGGAGGTAAATAATGGAGTTAAAAGTAGATATTAATGAATTAGGAAACAAAATCTAAGAACGGATTTTTCTAAAATAAACAAATCTCTGATAAGCTTAATCCACTAAAAGAGCAAAACATATAAACACAAATACACACAAGATCATACAGGTATATTCAACATCATTACATTGGCAGACTCTATTCTGCTACAGGCTTTTTTCTTCCCCATCTCCTCTCTTCTCTCATGGCATCTTCTGAATTCCCTCTCCTCCCTAAGGCAGCCAATGGAAATGACCTGGTATATATCCTTTCACACATTTCTCTATTCTCATATAACCCTGTGAAAAAACATATATCCATATATAGGATTTTTTGTTGTTTCCTTTTTATAAAACTGGATCCTTATTAAAGACATCTCTCTATAAATTCTTTTTTTTAAATTTAATAATACCTCTTGGTCAACCCTTCAGGTCAATGGATACAGAAGTCATTCATTCTTTTTAATGACTGCCTATTTTTACTTTTCTCCCACTACAAATAATGCTGCACAAAACATCCTTGTATACATTATGTGTTTCTTTAGGAAAACTTTCTGCTGGGTCAGTATACAGATATGTTTTAAATATGAGTAAATATTGGCAGATCATTTTCTGAGAGGGATGTGGTAATTCATATTCTCACCATCAATGTATAAATGTGACCATTTCCCCATATTTTCACCAGAAGTTGGCATTTTAATTTAAAATGTTTTCCAGTTTTACCAGTAAAAAAATGGCATAGTGTTATTGCTTTGTTTTGCATTTTCTTGACTATTTTTGAGATTAAGCATCATTTCTTATTGGTCATTTAGGGTAAATATCCCTGATGTATGCAACTTACTGTGAAGAGTGTCAGAAAAAAATTGTGTGTGTGTAGGCGTGTGTGTGTGAGAGAGAGAGAGAGAGAGAGAATGATACATTAAAAATGGTGATGATAGATGAACCTGGATAAAGGGTTTATGGGTGTTCTTTTTCCATTTTGTGAAACTTTTTTAAGTTTAAAATTATTTCAGAAAAGGTTTTTAAAGATATTCAAGGCTATATATTTTCATCAGGATATAGCTTCAACTGAGTCTTACAGGTTTTGGTGTGAAATACGGTAATGTTTTACTACTTTCCAGATAATTCGTACTTTCTTTGATGCAGTCATTGTTTAGAAGGACATTTTACAATGTCCAAGTAGTTAAGAAATTTTCATTATCTTTATATTGGTGTGCAGTCAGAGAGTGTGGCTTATAATATTTCTACTTTTAGAATTTTATTAAGGTTTTCTTTTTGGTCAACTACATGGTTGATTTTTAGAAATACTTCAGTGTTCAAGAGATAATGTGTTGTCTCTATATGTAGAAGTATGAATTTTCTATCTGTGGCATAATTTGAATTGCTGATGTATATTGTTGGTTGTAGTCATGTTTGCTAGGTCTTTTATTGTTGTATTTTGTTGCATTTACTCCCAGTATATCAATTTCTGAAAATGGCATATTAAAATCTCCCACCAAAGTTACATTTTAAAAATCAAATTCTCCTTGTATTTCTATTAGTTTTTGCCTTATATTTAGCTGCAATATTTTGGAGGGCAGAAAGTTTTGTTACTTTATCCTGTTTAATGTTTTGACTTTAAATGTACTTTTGTGATAAAATATTGCTACTTTTGTTTTCATTTCGTTTGAATTTGCCTGGTTTCCCTTTATTTTAACTCTTTCCCTATATCTTTAAGTGTGTTTCTTGTTTTTTAATTGTACTTTAATGGAGGAATTCAGCCTATTTACATTTAGAGTAATAAGAAATACCCTTCCATGTAATCTTATGTTTTCTATGTGTTTTACTTTGCTACTGCTTTCTGTTTTTCTTTAACCAATTAATTAATTAACTTGCTGGAGCAAGTTTTTATTCATTCCCTTTTTCCTTTTTGCTAATTTGGAATCATTTCTCTGCTTTTCAATTCTGCAAGTGGTTACTTTTTTCATCCCAAGAATCATCATTTCATGTATTACCTCTTATATGTGGCTATGATAGTAATTATCAACTTGCTTCCACCAAATTGCTTTATTTACCTATGCCTCACTCCTAATAGCAAAATGAAAGGAAATATTTAGAAAGATTTTGTTTCTTTACTTGCAACTTTCTCTTTATTTTTCATATCTAAGTTTTGCTCAAGTGATTTTTAAACATTTAGTCAAGGCTATTATTAGGTTTAGCTTTACCTGCTCTAAAATTCTTCACTTAAAACTTTTGATCAAAACCTCCACTCATGCTATTTATTTACCTATACATACATTCATACATATATACAGGTTGTATTAAAAATATTTAACAACCTAGCAGAATCGATAGCAGCCATGAATAAGCATGGTTACCAGTGTTGCTCACCACCATTTTCCCTCTATTTTTTATCTTTCTCCTGGAGCTGCCATTTGGTTAGCACAGTTTCTTAAGTATGTTCCTCAGACAGGTGACACCCTCAGAATTCTTGCATAGCTTCAAATACCTTTATTTACCACGTAGGTGTTATTCTTCTAGCTCGTTATTTGTGATTGAAAAATCTGATTCTAGTCTGGTTTTAGTTCTCCTTCCTTTTTTATCTAATTTCTCCTTTCTGTCAGTTGCAAGGGAAAAGACTGTAGCTAACAGTGGAGAAACTGAAACTCAGGTTTTTTTAAACCAAGCTATGTCAAAGTCTATTTCTTTCTTTAGTCAACTGTGTCTGGGGGCTGGGGGTAGAGGAAATGGAAGATGTTAGTCAAAGGGTACAAAATTTCAGTTAGGCAGAATGAATACATACTAGAGATCTACTATACAGAGGGGTAACTATCGATAATAATACAGTATAGTATCCCTGAAATTTGCTAAGAGCATAGATCTTAAGTATTCTCACTACAAAAAAATTGTAACTATGTGAGGTGATGGATACATTAGGTTGATTGTGGCAGTCACTTCACAAGGTATATGTAAATCAAAACATCGCACTGTACACCTTAGATATATATATATATAATTTTTATTTGTCAATTATACTTTAATAAAACTGGAAAAAATTGTGTCTGGGACATGAAAACCTCTTTTAATTTTGAAATTTATCTTTCTTTAGGTAAAAACACCTTTCTCTCCTTCTGGAACTTGCCTTACTTGCCAGTTAGGTCTCCTGTATCTGTCCTCCAAGAGTCATATCTTCTCCCTTCAGGGTTTTCATCTTTTTGAATTTGTTGCTCTGTTGTGAGATACTTCTTGTACAGGCTACTAACTTTGTTTTCAGAAAAACTATCTTTTCTTTCAGTTTAGGTATTAAAAGTTTCAATGAGAAAGCTATACTTTTAGACCGAGACAGTCTTTTTTTATTCTCTAATTGGATCTCCTTAAGAGTTCTTCTTACAGCTGTTTAATTGTCACACTTGATTCTGCTCCAGTGGGGCCCCTGCTCTTCATGCTCTGCTTTGTCTACTTTGTTCTGGTTACTGAATGCTGGTTAAAATAGTTACTCTTTTCTTTAGCCTGTTCATGATTTCGCTGGATCAACTGTTGGGTAAAATCATTGGAATCTCTCCCCTGCTGGCAAGGCCTAGGCAGTTCTGGTCTCATTAAGCTGTGGGGAACACAATGGCCAGGCTTTGTAGCTTATCCTTATGCTGAGTATTTATGCACGAGCACGTGCGTGTGTATCTATAGCAGTTACAGGGCCGTATCTAAGCCATACAAGGACCTGCTGTGACCCCAGCTTGTCCAGCCCTCCCCACAACTGAAGCCACTTGTTCCTTGATGGGCTCAGTTTTCTTCAAGTCCTGAGGTCTCTATTTCTACGAGGTAGCCAGTTAGCCCACACTCAGGAGCTCAGGGGCGTAACCATGCCCTGCTTCTGGGAACCTGACTTCTGCTCTGATCCTGGCATCAAGCCCATCCCTCCCTCAGTCCCTCCAGGGCCCAGCCTTGTTTTCCTCTTACCTGTCCCCCTGCATATCATTTGGGGTTCAGTCAGAGAAGCAGAGCCACTACCAAAATGTATGCAATAAGGGATTAATTATAGGGATTTGACCTTACATAATCATGGGAACTGGTCAGTCTAAGGGAGGCTGTCACTTCTGTGTCTGGTGCTAAAGCCTCAAGTCAGCAGAGCAGACAGTTGGGAAGGAATGATGGGAAGGAAGTAGGGAATCAAGGACAAATTGGAACCTGCAGGAATGGGCTGGAATCCACTTGGTGTCTCACTTCCTTCAAGACTCTGACTGATGACAGGGATGACTTACAGGAAAAGTTTTGCTTCTCCCTGTGGAGCACAACCCTCAGCTGGCCCAGGGAATCAGGAATTAAAATGGGCAGGACTGGCAGGTGTGGAGGCTTGTACTGTGGGTCTGGATGCTGTCCCATGCCACCCAGGTGAGCCCGTAGGACAGCGACAAGGTGGGTGAGGCCTTGTGCCCTGCCCTTCTAAGCATAAGAAAGAACGTGGCTGCTACTTCCTTTCCACTTTCCAAATCTCAGGGAAAATGTTCCTGTGACCAAAGCTGACCAGGAACTACACAGAGGAGTCAATTCTAGGAAACACAGTTCCAGCTCAGCTAAACTGACATTATAAACCTCTGTTCCCTTTGAGGCTGCAGCTCAGTCACTGACCCAGGGCCATGGGCTGCCCGGTGGCCTCACAGCTCACCTGGCCCTGTGCCTGCCTGCATTAGTGGGAACCTCTTTCCCACAGGCACCAGGCACTCTCAGCTTGGCCCTCCCTCCCAGGGCTTGTGAAGCTATCATTCCTGCTGTGACCTGGCTCTGGGAAACCAGACCTGATTCCAGTTGGAAGTCAGAGGAATTTATGGACAATTCCTGGTGGTATCTGACTCTCATGGAGCAAGGCTCTCTTCTCTGTTCCGGATTCATGGGCAGTTTTAGGAAGCTGAAGCCATGTGTGAGGAGCCTCTCTGAGCTACCATGGAGCTCAAGGCCCAGGAGTTTGTACCTAAGAGACTGGATGCAGCATTGACCTGGCCAAGGAAGCCCTCCTTCCCTCCCAGTCCCATCCTGGAAGGGGAATGTAGGTCATTCCTGGTGTTTCCAGGATACTGGGCATGACATAGGGCCTAGTGCAAATTCTTCACTGTTCTTATAGGGACGCTGAACCCTGGAGAATGACGGGAGCTAGCCCAGGGAACAGAACAGCATTAAGAGCAACATCTGGAAGTAGACACCTGGCTTCATGTTGGGGCCTGGCCTCTTCCTAGGGTGTGTGACCTTGAGCACATCACTTAACCTCTCTACTCTTCATATCCTCATACATAAAATGGGGGAAAACAATAGTGCCTACTTCATTGGACTGTTATACAGATTAACTGACATCTTGTTAAGTGCCCAGCACCAAATAAGTGCTCAATAAAATATTATATGTGGACAGTTTCCCCACAGCCAGAGCCCTCCAGCCCAGGGAAGCAGGCTATGCGGAACTTTCTCCAATCCGAGGTGGTTCTTCATCTCAGCCACCTCTGCTGGCTGTTGGTCACCTCCCTTTAATACTTGGCATCATCTTGCCTTGCACTTGAGTTAGTTGCTGGCTTGTCTGTCTTCTTATAAATCTTGGATGTCACCCAGAGTTCCCAGGGGCTGGGTTTACTTCATCTCTCCCCAGGACACAGTCTGGCACAGACTACGCCTTCAGAAGAGCTTTGAGTGAACGGACGTCTTCGATTCCCAGAATTTCTGATTTGGAGGGACTTGAAGGTTGTCTCTCCACCTGATTTCAAGAATTCCTTTTCAGATCATTCAGAAGATACTCTTTTAGTCTCTGCTTGCATACCTCCAGTGCTGGGAGACTCACTGTTGCTCAGGGCAGCCTATTCTTTTTTTGTTTTTTTGCGGTACGCGGGCCCCTCACTGCCGTGGCCTCCCCCGCTGCAGAGCACAGGCTCCGGACGCACAGGCTCAGCGGCCACAGCCCACGGGCCCAGCAGCTCCGCGGCACGTGGGATCCTCCCGGACCGGGGCACGAACCCACGCCCCCTGCATCGGCAGGTGAACCCTCAACCACTGCGCCACCACAGAAGCCCCAGCCTATTCTATTTTTAAAGACAGCTCTATTTTTAGAACTTTCTAATTGTATCCAGTACAATTAATTGTTCTACCATTTGCATCAAATTTTGGTTGGAGACTACAGAAACATGCAGGGAAAGAGCTGGTAAATAAGGATTGTTCTGGGTTTACGGTTGAGGTTACAAAACAATCAAAAGGGTGACAGAGCACACAGTATAACTTTTATAAGCTTCGCTCAACTAGGCAGAAACAGGCTCTTGGAAATGTCTCACCATCTCTGCCTCCAGTGTTTACTGGAGAATCCTTATATGGTTACTTACAAATCCAGACAGGAGTTTACAGAGGGCTCGAAGGCAGCCGTTTATAGGTGGTTTGAAGACAGAAGTTTATAGAGAACTTGAGTATTTTTTTGGCATGCTTATCTTCTAAAAGTTATTTTTCTGCTCCACAATTTTGGAAGTGGAGTTGTTCAAGTTCTGAGAGTATATGTGAAAGCCCCAGTAAGAAAGGGGTTAGACTTTCATCTCCTACGATAGTGTTTCTGCTTCTGGAAGGAATGCTAGGATTTTAGGACAGGTGCCTCCCAGCCACCCAGAATGCTCTCTGGAGTTTAGCCAGAACGTCAGCCCCCATGGATTAATTTGAAATTCACTCAAATAGTCATTCTTAAATGCCTACTCTATGGAAGAACTGCATTTCAGGCACTCACAACTGGATAGGGGGTGGACAAAGACAGGGTGGTGAGGACTCAAGTTCTTAGAGCCTCCCTGTGGCCAAGCAGTCTGCAGCAGGTTAAGGCTTCCCAGAAAACTTCAGAGAATGCTTCCACTAAACCCTGCATCTAGAGCAAGCAGGAGGGACTTGGGGGCACAATGTGGTGTAGCTGAAAGCACACCAGAAAGGGGAATCGGGTCCCTGGGGGTATATGTCCGTTTGCTGATAACTCAATTTTTTTAGGGGAAAGTGAAGACACTAAGATGTTCCCAGCACTAACAAGTTGAAAATTTAAAACTAACAAAGCAGTTACAATCCTCCCCAGCTGCATAGAGTTTTGTGGTCCCCATCCTGCCCTCCTTTGAATCTAATCTTCTCAATACCCCAAGAAGTAGACAGGATGAAGATTATGATTTCTGTTCTATAGATGAGGAAACTCAGATTTACTGACATGCCAAAGTCACACAGTTAGGGACGGGCAGATCCCTACCCACCTTGACTGTTATTAGGCCTCTGACCCTAACAACCTGTAATTATGTGATCAGCCTTGGGACAGCAAAACATCTGTCGGGGGAGGTGAATATTTAGATGGCAAATGTGACTTTTATGTGGAAGATGTCTCAATACAGTAGCATTTTATAAAAGGAGACAAGGAATAGGGTGGGAATATCCCACACTGTCTCTGGGATAGCGACGTTTTGTCAGTTTATTAAATTCAGATTTATTGCTAACTCCCTGACCAAAAACAGAGCTGTTAGCAGTCCATAACATGGAGCAGAAATATGAGTTTTCAGTGAATCCAAGAAAAAAATAAAGAGAAGAAACCTTAATGACCTGTCACTTGAAATAAATCTTAGTGGTCACATAAACCAGGATGACAGGAATTTATATTGTTCCTCAGCACTTGAATGACTAATGTGGTCAGAGTGAGGAGACACAGAAATTATTTCTCTTAACAAGCCAGCACCTGCATGCACACTCTTGGAACTGCTTTGATGAAGTCCTGAATGTCGCCTTGACATCCCTCAGTCATGCTGTTTGTGGGCAGTAACCTTCCCACACAGCTTGAGACAAAGGTGGCATTTCAGCTCTGTCCCAGGGGCTCTGGAAGGTTCTTAATCAGAGGAGTAGTGCTGAGATGCTAGAGAAAATCACTGGAGGAACATTGACATAGGCAGGGCAGGGGCAGTGGAAAAGGGCCTCAGAGTGTCTCGGGGTGAATGTACATCTGAACCATTCCCAATCCCACCCCATGCTGGGATTCTGGATTCTGCAGCATCACGAGTATTAAGTAGAGCTGGAAGAGTCCTCAGAGTTCAGTTAGTTCCATTGTTCAGATGAGCAGACTTAGGTTTACAGGATGGAAACAACTAGTGCAAAGTCACAGAGCAAGAGAGTGTCAGATGCAGAATGAGAGCTCAGATTTCCAGACTCCTGGGCGTCACATAGCCTCTGTTAGTGGACAATGGTCCTTTCTTAGTTGAGCCTGAATGAATATAAACCTGCATGCCACTGATATCTACTGGATGTCCCATGTTCAGTACTGAGAATGTAATCGCCCAACTAAACAATCCTGCTGAGGATGTTCCCCATGAGAATCATTACTGGCCCTAAGAACCCTGCTCACAGATACAGCGTGTTACCTTCTACACTGTGTTTTCACATTCTTCCTCTTATGGGATCCTTATGCACTGAAAAGGCTGACAGGATGGTTGCTTTTGTTCTTATTGTATAGATAAGAAACCGAGCTTCCTAAATTAAGGCTAATAAGGCTGCACCTCCGCTATCTCAAAGGAGCAAGAGTCTGAGGAATCAATGAAATCCTGAATGGATTGTAACGAAGCGCTGTTAATGGGTCAAGTTAACAACGTTGCCAGGTGTTGTGAAGAATACACAGAATCTCCAGCTCCGACCCTGTTCCTGGAGACACTGCAGTCCACTGCAGAACCAAGAGGCCATCAAACCCCGACCTCTTCTGGCCTGGGCTGTCTTAGCCTTCTAGAGTTCACACAACCAGTTCCTGGAGGTTCTGGTTAATTAAACTAAAGCAGGTTTGTTTTTTTTTCTTTCCTAAAAACAGTTCATCTAAAACTTAATCCTTTAAAAAGGATCCCTACATCTGATTTGATGCCCTATTCTTTTTGTCATTACATTTTTTGAAACTATTTTGAAACCTATTCATCATAGAGCACTTCTGGCTAAATTTTATCCTTCTATTCATTTATCAAATTTGCAGTATTTTATGAAGATGGTATTTCTTATCTACGCAGGTGTCTTTTCTTTTAAGAGGTATAAAACCAGCCTTTCCTCAAAATGATATGTATCTAGCAATAAATCCTTGCATTAAAACCCTGAATTCCAGTCAACTGTTATGCACAGACACACCTGATCCTGTCTGTGTAATTACAGATGATATGTAATTACATATAATCAGCTATTAAGTTATGAACTAAAATATGGAGCCTATATTCCAGGTAACCCAGAATGAGCTGCTGCAGATTTGATTTATCGTGACCTAAGAATGGGCATTAGAGGTTATCCAGGTAACGCACAAAGAACACAGGGGGATACTGTCAGAACCTGGAGGGGAGGAGGCCTTTGAACTCTGGCAAATGTGGCATGTATAGAAGGGTTGACAGGAGTCAACCTGGGGCTTGGCATCTGAGCCCATCTAGATCTTAAAAGGCTTTAGAAATGATGACGTCAGCAGTCATTTCTTTCAGTCATTCCACCAATTAGCACATATTTATGGAGCACCCACTGTGTGCCAGGCACTACACTTGATTCTGGGAATACAACTGTGGGCCTAGACACACAGGCTCCCTGACCTCGTGGAGCCTACCCTCTAGTGAGGAAGTCACATCTTAAGTCACAATCACACATCTGTGTCATTTCCTTTTTTTCTGTGTTAATAGAATTCTGAAATTGTTTGGCATGGCAATATGTCCAACTAACCAATGACATTTCCCAGGCTCCCTTGCAGCTGAGGATAGTCATGTGACACATTCTGGCCACTGAAATGTAAGGAAGTCTGTTGGGTATTGCAGGAAAGTTTTGCTTTCCTGATGTTGGTGCTATCCCTTCCATCTTGTTGTTTCTTCCCTCCTCCCCCCACTTTCTTCCTAGAATGTGAATGTGAGACTAGAAGCACCGTCTTGTAGCAATGAGGTGGACATACAGACTTAAGTGAGAAAGAAATTAGCCCCTTCTCTTTGGTCAAACACACAGTAACTGTGTCTCTCTTACATGCAATCCCTACTGATAAACTCACCTGTGCCTTGGACGTGAGATTATGAGGCCAGAATTCTCTTAATGCGTGGTAGGAGGGTGACTCCAGCAGTGGTCAACAGCCAGGACTCCAGAATTATGTCTGCAAGGGCTGGCAGATAAGTAAGTTCTAGTCTCCTATGTTTCAAGGGCTCCCCCAAAGCAGAAAGCATGTTGTAGTGGGTTGTAAATATTCTTTGCATCTACCATCTGATTGCATTGTGAGGTGGAGGGAAATGCACCCTCTTGCCTACTTCACAGGGCTGTCACAGAGAAGGAGGAGATGGGAGCATGTGGGTGGAAATCTGTAAAAGCTGTGGAGCTGCAGGAAGGTCAGTTAACTTTCTTTTAATACCAGGCAGTCTGAAATTAGAGGTAGCAAGGCAGGAAACACATATAATGAAAGCCTAAGGAAGAGGCAGATTTTGAACTGGCCCCTGAAGGATGGTGCTGACCATGATGGACAGACACAGAAGGCTGAGTACACAGGACGGTACAGAGCTGGGAGGCCAGGACAGCAAAGGCTGAGAACCAGTGTAGAAAAGAGGTAGGCCAGGACCCAAGTACTTTCGTGTGTTAAAGAATGGACTGGAAACCAGATCACCACTCAGGGTAAATGGCCAGTGACAGGGCATGAGGGGTGTGTGTGTGTGTTCATGTCAAGGGTGATGAGTGAGCGGGGAGGTCAGCTAAGCTGAAGGGATGTGGAGCTGTGGCTGAATTTTTTGAAGCGGTATTTCAAGGCCTGGGGGCCCAGTACTAGAACTTGCTCTACAGCACACGCTTAGAAGAAATCCAGGCCCAGGACAGCCTCCTCTTCCTTCCCAGGGCCACCCACCAACACGCACACACTGGGAAGTTCTTTCCACACGGCATGGCAAGATCACAACAGGGAGATGAGACAATTAGCTCCTCGCATTCTTCCTGCAGGAACAAATCCGGGCCCCCATGGCATCTGTCCCCTCCTGTTCCTCCAGCTGGCCTCCTTGCCACGTGCACGCCCTGCCCGCAACCAGGCCCAGCTGCTTGCAGCTCTCCTGCCCACTTCCGTTTCCAGGAGGGGTTCCGGAGGCTGGAAGCGAGGGGGGCGGAGTGATTGATGACAGTGTGCGCGTGCCCCTGGACTCCTCGTCAAAGTTCTCCTACAGGGTTGGCAGCTTTATGTTGAAAGCTGCTCCGTAGCTGAGGCGGCATATGGACTGTTGACAGAGCAGCTGCTGGGGAAGAAGACGCTGAAAGGAAGCCTCAAGGGATAAACAGAGAAACCCATGTCACCACGTGGCACCCAAGGCGCACTGCTCAACGCCCAGCTCGCAGACTCTCATCTCCTTCCGGGTAAGGAAAGTGGTTTTAGGCAGCTGCGCTAGATCTTATGCTCTTAAAATAATGCTCATCATCACGTTAACATTTGTTGGGTGCTTACGATGTACCAGCCAGTTCTGTAAACTACTTTAGGTGCATTATTCCAACTCCTCCTTCAAGCAAACCTCAGCCAAAATAACTATTATTGGTCCCATTTTCTTGTTTTTACAGATGAAAAAACCAATGCTAGAAAGTTTAAGGGTATCATGCTGGTCAGTTAGTTAGTAAGTGACTCAGGTTTAACTCCAAAGCCCTTACTCCTAAACATGACTGTGGTTTTCTCCCGCAAGCATTGTGAGTGTCAGATCCCTGGATTAATACTGGTAATTAAGATGCACCCTGGTGTGATTTACCACACAGGGTGTGGCACGGAGGCATACAGTGAATTAGATGAATAACGTATCAGTCAACCCTGGGGGGCGCTGCTTTCACATCCATTTTGCAGGTAGGAAAACAGGCTCCTCAGGGAGTCTTGCCTAAGACCTCATACTAAACTTGGCAGACAGGAGACTTGAACTCTGATCTTCAGAATAGAGCTCTGGAGTTTTCTCTGCCCTACCCGGTGTGCATCAGGTTAAGTGGGGAGAGAGGTAGGCTGGGTGAAGGGGGGTGGAGAAGCATGAGTGAGAACATAAAGCTATGAATGTGATTTATTTCAGTCAGCTGCTGATATCTTAATAAACCCCTGGTCTGTAGAGCCTGGAGAATATTGTTTCTCCAGGAGAAAACAAGAGCATCTAGTTTCAGCAAAAAGATGTTCATTTCTTTTTTCTTGTTGTCAGAGCCCCAACTGCATCCCAATCCCCGGGGAGCTATGGGTCAGTCTCTGTCCCTCATGTCTGTCAAACGCCATTTTCCCCAGGTGGATCAGTTGCCCCAGCTGGCAACCTGGACCTTCCAGATATGTAGACAGAAACCAAGAGCCCATTCATCACACTGAAAGCTGTTACCCGACAGAGATCCAATCCCATCCTGAGGCTAGAAACTTGGAGAGAAATGAAGTGGACTAATTTTTTCAGACTCCAGAGGGAAAAGTTCCCCAGTATCAAAGGCAGCACCGTAAACCGCATCAACAGCACGATTGGCTCCACGTGGGTGTGTGGCAAGACATGGCTTGGCTGTTGGCATGAAGACGAGAACAGAAGCCTGCCACATCTGGATTGCAGACATTTTTAAGGGTCCACTGAGACCATAGGCACTTCTTTTCCAGCCTCTGGGAGGCACAGGGGTACCCTGAGTGGGTCCTCATAGATAGAGGCAGAGGAACCAGACTCCTGGGCCCTTCTTGACTGACACCCTCCTTTCCTTTCCACCCTCCCCCCAGCTCCTCTCTCCTCAACCTCATCTGATACTCTTTGACCTCTGGGTATTTGCTTATGCTCTGCCTAAGCAAGGATGTGCTTATTATGCACATCCTTCCTCCTTTCTGCCCACTAAACTTTTATTTATACTTAGAAGCCTAGCTTAAGCCACACCCCTTGCAGTCTCCCTGGCAGAACTGGATACTTTCTGCTCAAGATTCCCACAGCACTTTGCCTATTGTTCAACTTCTCATATTCTATTGCCTTTGTTTGCTTTAAGGGTCTGTTTCCCACACTAGGCAGAGAAGGAAGTAGCCAGCCCTATTCCCTTCCAGAAGTCCAAGGACCTGGTAGATTCTGATGCTTGTTTGTTGCTCTCTTTTGAATGAACAATAAGGTGTGATGTCTAACCTTTTGGCAACCTCAGGTTGATTTTCTTTTGTATTATTCATTTTGTACAAACTCCTGAGGGAGCTTTGAGAGACCAGTGGGGAGCAACTTGGAGGACTCGTGAGATGCTGAGACTCCTGGAATTTTGCCCATCCTGAGTTTCTATCCAAACAGAAATGTGTATGCAGAAAAAATATCTTCCCAGGCCAAACCTGGGTATTAGAGAGAGAAAGGGCTTACTGGAGACAGATTTCAGTCCCAAAGACCCCCACAGGGCTTCTTGGCACCAAGAGTGCTCCCTCCTCAGCCCTTCCAAGCCTTGGTCATGTCGGTATCTTTCCCAGCATCCAAATCAGACCAGAGGGATTCGTGCCAGTCAATTCCAGCTTCCCCGTCATTCCGCACACCAGCCCTCGATCTAGAGTGAGTCACCCACGCTCAAGTTCTTTCACTTGTGGATAACAAAGGTGCTGACCGCATAGGATGGTTACAAGGATGAAATGAGATGTTATTTATTTGTCCACTTCTTATATATTTAGAGTTTTTTATTGCCATAAAACTAACAGAATAAAGTGCCCTGAAACTTCGCCGTAAGCTTGATAGTTTTTCTTTCCATATATGTATATACTCAGGTAACTATCACCCAGATCAAGATTTAGAGCTAAATGAGATTTTAAAGGCTGACAGCTTATAAACTGTAAAGCGCTGAAGAAATGTTGGTTTTGAATTATTACCAGGAGGTGGAGCCTCTTTCCCATTGAATTCCTCTCCTTCTACAAGATCTAGGTTTCTAGAAATCATTAGCATCAGTTGTAACCACCCTAGCAAATTGTTGCAGGTGCCAGGGCTTCAAGGCCCCAGCTAGGCAGAGTGGCCATGGAGACACAGCCCACACAGACCCACAGCTCTCTGAACCACTGCTCAGGGCATGTAACCCCTGTACCCACTCCCTCAGACACCAGGATGTCCTCACAAAAGGGGGCTTATGACAAAACAGCTGTTGTGTAGTTTCAATTCAATACAACTTGACTCAAAAGATATGCCCTGTATGCTAGGCCCTGGGCAGAGAAGGGGAGAAGGAGCTTCCTAGGCTGGGCACTCCAAGGGGGTTTATAGACTGTGGGGCTGTGGACATTAACAGGTACTTACCTGTGAAGTGAGGCCCACAGTGTCACCCTTCTCTCTCAATCTTCTTCCTGAGGATTCCCAGACCTCTCTCTCTAGCGCTGGCTGCTCCTCTGGGCTTTAGCCAGCTTCTCTGCTTTATCTGCTAGGTGTTTCCACCTGGCTGCCCCCTGGCCCCTCAAGCTCAGGCGTGTCCCTAAGAAAACTCATATTTTTACCTCCTACACCTGGCTTCCTCCTCCTGGCTTTCCTTCTTCATTCTGGCATCACTAACCCCCAATCATCCAATCAGAGCCATGTCCCAGGGACAATTTTGCCCTTGCCATGCTTCTTCTGGCCCTTCTCTACTGCCACCTCTCCGTTACCTCTGGAAACCCTCATTCTGCTGGGAACCTTGGAGCTGGCTCTTTGCCAAAGCTGGAATCTGCTGCCCCATTCCCAGCCATTTCAGGACCTAGAAAGATGGCCCTGCTCTAGAAGTACTCCCTGAGTCCTTCAGTTGCATGTTATCAACCTCATCTGCCTGTTGACCGCTGCCACCCTTCATGTGAACCTCTTTCAGGGCCTCTGGACACTTTCTACCTCGTCTCACTCTGCTCTCCCTGTCTCCTGGTGCCTGGTGTGGTGCTGACCCTGTCATTGGTGGATCAATGGATGAGTGCTGAGTTCATGACGAGACAGCATAAGCAAAGGCAAAGCTGCTGAGCCATTAATCATACTTTCAGAGACCCCAGCCTTTAAAAAAAAAAGACCAGGATATGCTAATTCAAGTGGGGGCTTGAGAGTCTTCTTTCACCTTCTCCATCTCTGACCCTCGTGCTAACAGAAAAGGACAGGTGGCTGACACCTCACCGTCCTCAGTGTTTGAAAATGCTGAATCTGGAGGAACTTTGTCATAATTACCTACCCACTTGAAAGTACAAACTCTGTAATTTGCCTTTAAGTGATCTTAAGTTAATATAAATAATGAAGTATGCTCAGAATACTCCAGTACTGGTACATCCAATTGAACACAATTAAAATTAAGATGGACTTATTAGTACTGTGACTATTATTGATTAAAATGGTAATGATAAATAAGGAGAAATGTTAAGTACAACAGGGAGTTGGTAATATTTCTTCAAAGTAATCATTTTGCTGTGACTACCCAATTATTAGTACATTTAATGTGTTATTCAGTGCAATTAATTACCCACTTTGCTTCTGGGAAGGCACTAGGAAAAAATTGCTTTCTGCCTGGAGTGGTGGTTGCTGAGGAGAGGGACTGGGAAAAGCTGCTGCTTGCTGGAGCCTCTGTGATGAAGACCATACTCTTTGGGGATGTGGCTCCCAGCAGCTCTGATAGAAGCAGCAAGTTCCCTTGGGGAAGAAGAAGGGACACAACAGAGACCAGGTTCTTGGTCTCACAGTCAGGTGCTTTTGTAGCCATGGGAAGTGATGGTGAACAGCCTGGAGAGTGCAATCAGAAAACCTGGCTTGCTTCACTCTGTATGACAGACTCTAGGTCCATCCACCTCACTACAAATAACTCCATTTTGTTTCTTTTTATGGCTGAGTAATATTCCATTGTGTATGTGTGCCACATCTTGTTTATCCATTCATCTGTCGATGGACACTTAGGTTGCTTCCATGTCCTGGCTATTGTAGATAGTGCTGAAGTGAACATTGTGGTACGTGTCTCTTTTTGAATTATGGTTTTCTCAGGATATATGCCCAGTAGTGGGATTGCTGGGTCGCATGGTAGTTCTATTTTTAGTTTTTTAAGGAACCTTCATACTGTTCTCCATAGTGGCTGTATCAATTTACATTCCCACCAACAGTGCAAGCGGGTTCCCTTTTCTCCACACCCTCTCCAGCATTTATTGTTTGTAGATTTTTTGATGATGGCCATTCTGACCGGTGTGAGGTGATACCTTGTAGTTTTGATTTGCATTTCTCTAATGATTAGTGATGTTGAGCATCCCTTCATGTGTTTGTTAGCCGTCTGTATATCTTCTTTGGAGAAATGTCTATTTAGGTCTTCTGCCCATTTTTGGATTGGGTTGTTTGTTTTTTTGATATTGAGCTGCATGAGCTGCTTGTAAATTTTGGAGATTAATCCTTTGTCAGTTGCTTCATTTGCAAATATTTTCTCCCATTCTGAGGGTTGTCTTTTCATCTTGTTTATGGTTTCTGGACTGGGTCACCTAGTTGTGGGACGTGAGTTTAACCACAGTGCCTCCCAGAGGTTCATTTTTCTCATCTGTAAAATGGGAATGATATAGCTTGCTGGCAAAGAACTGTATGTGAAGGGGATCTGTCAGAGGCACAGATGTGTAGGGCCTTGGTGACTGCTTATCAGGAGACAAGACATCCCCCAGGCTCAGTCTGACTTGTGGATTTGCTTCTGGTTCCTGTAAACCACCTCTGGGAGTTGCCCCCTCAGCCTGTCCTAGGTCCCTGATGCCTTAAAGCAAGGTGAATGTGGAGGGTTACACACCTGCCTTCCAGCCCACTTCACCCATATCCCCTGACCCAGGTTACAACGTCCATGAACCTCCTTTCCCCTCCTCGCTGGGAAGAATGTAGATGGGTGAGATGATGAAATAACAATTGTTAAACACTTCTGGAGAGCTCTTGCCCATTCATTTTCTTATTTGTGTGTACAAGCATCCTACTAGGTAAAGTAGGTTTTATTAACCCCATTTTAAAAACAAGGACGCCAGGGTCTAAAGAGGGAAAGTGACTTGCTCAAGGACACAGAGCAAAGTGGTCATTTGGGGTCTTGAACTTGAATCATCCGACACTGAGAACCATGTACCCCTGCCTCTTTAGCTTTCCCATAGTATTGTCACACTTCCTTATCTCTGGAGTCTTCTGGCTCCCAACCCTCCCCAATGCCAAAGATTCACTGTATTGTTTCATAAAGCTAATTGCTAGTTTTTATATAAAGGTTTTATTTTATGAGCTCCAAATTGCCCAAATTAGATTTTATTAAGTTCACACGTATGATTTTCCTTGTTTTTATTAAAATTAAGTTCACTCATTTGCCATTTACAAGGGAGTTTGAAATTAGGATCGCTTTGTAGCCACGGAAACACAGGGAGAATCTTATATGTGATCAGACTTTTACCCACAGAATGGGAAAAAAAGGCAGCTGGTAATTAGGTGCATAATTCATAGGCAAGCTCCTGGAGCACATTGGGCCTGCTCTTCTGCTTTGTGGTTGATGGTTTATGAAACTCTTTCCAGTATGGCTGTGTGCTGGGGAGGGGTGGGTAGGATAAAGTGTTGGAAGGAGCTGGTACCAGTCCCAGCTCTGCCCCTCCTTCATTCTGTGGCTTTGGGAAAGGAATGTCTCTTGTTTTGGACCTCAGTTTCCCCATCTGTAAATTGGGGGATCAAAGAAGTTAGGCATAGAAAAAAGTTTTCATCCCTTGTCTCAATTCTGATTGCTGGCAGTGAATGGCCATAATGCTGCGATGGGAAGGATTTTAATGCCATACCTGGACTCAGCAGAAAAATGCATCTTGATTAACTAACTCATTCAGCAACTATTAACTGAGCAACTACTAAGTACCAGGGACTCTTCTAGGCACTTGGGATAGGTGAACACATCAGAAGAGGCTTCTGTTCTCAGGAAACCGCAAGAATAACAACAGAAACAGACAACTAAATACATTACATTTAAAAGATGATGATAGGGACTTCCCTGGCGGTCCAGTGGTTAAGACTTCACTTTCCAATGCAGGGGGTGTGGGTTCGATCCCTGGTTGGGGAGCTAAGATCCCATATGCCTCATGGCCAAAAAGCCAAAAAAAGATGAAACAGAAGCAATACTGTAACAAGTTCAATAAAGACTTTAAAAACGGTCCACATCAAAAAAAAACTTAAAAAAAAAAAGACGATGACATTACAAAACATAAACCAGAGAAAGTGATACTACTTTAGATACGGGGGTCAGCCAAAACCTCTGTGAGGAGGTGGTATTTGAGCTGAGACCTGAATGACAAAATAGGTCCAGTCATGAGACGGTCTGGTTGCAGCAAATGTACAGATTGCAAGGTAGGATGGAAGTCAGCATGTCCAAGGAACAGAGACAAGGCCAGTATATCAGGAGAGGTGGAGATGGGCTCAGAGTGGTAGACTGTGCCTAGATGGTGACTGATTAGTTATGTCTGCATTGACATAATGGGGAAGAGTGTTTCTAATGTGTGCCTCCTACTTGCAATCCCTGGACTAAATAATCCCAGCAATGATATTTCAGTATCCCGCTGGCAAGAGCCCCTTCCTGGTATAGGGGTGGGACTCCACTTGGGTGGATGGAGGGGAGAGTCAGGTGAGGAAGGGCGTGACATTTGAACTGGGCTTTGATGGATGCTCATTTCCATACCCAGGGGTGACATGCCCCTCTCCATGGCATCCAGTTTTGTCCTGCAATGTCTGGAATGTACTTCTTCCGGCAATTTAGGCAAGACACCCTGGTCTGGGTAAGGAGGATTGTCTGTGGCGGCAGAGAAGCTGGGCCCAAGTCCATGCTCTGCTGTTCTTTAGCCACATGACTTAGCTGGTCGCTTCAGTTTTTCTGAGCCATAGTTTCCTCATCTTTTTTTTTTTTTTTAGAAGATGTTGGGGGTAGGACTTTATTAATTAATTAATTAATTTATTTTTGCTGTGTTGGGTCTTCGTTTCTGTGCGTGGGCTTTCTCTAGTTGTGGCAAGTGGGGGCCACTCTTCATCACGGTGCGTGGACCTCTCACTATCACAGCCTCTCTTGTTGCGGAGCACAGGCTCCAGACGCGCAGGCTCAGTAGTTGTGGCTCACGGGTCTAGTTGCTCCGTGGCATGTGGGATCCTCCCAGACCAGGGCTCGAACCTGTGTCCCCTGCATTAGTAGGCAGATTCTCAACCACTGCGCCACCAGGGAAGCCCTCCTCATCTTTAAAATGGGACAGTAATAAAATTTACCTCTCAGAGTTCTATAAGAATTAAATAATAAATTAGCTAATAGGGCCTTTATAAAATGTGATTTCAGCATTTTAATATTTATAACATAAATTAGTTATAATACTTAATAAAATATTATTACTAGGATTTAAAAATTATTATTATTAGGACGACTCCTGACACTCACTCCTCAAAAGAATTTGATGTTTTTTCTTGAGTGTAAATTGTCACAGCTTTTATGGAAAGTAATTAGCAGAATGCAGCATGCCATGTCCTAAAAAACTGCTTGTTTCTTTTTGCCCAGAAATTCTACTTCTTAGAATTTAACAAAAAGAAATAAGTGGACTTCTCCTTCTGGCTAAGATGGAGTAGCCAGAAGCAGCCTAATTCTTCTGCTAAGAAGTAGAAATGCTGAACAAAATACAAAAGAAATGGAGATGAATGAACTATTACGACAAGCAAAAACAGGGATGAATGTCACAAACATAATGTTAGGCAAAAGGAACCAGATGCAAGATCTGTACAATTTTATATTTGAATTTTATATAAAATTCAATACAAATGATATATCTACAGATAAGATATATGTAAATATATAAAGTTCAATCATGCGGTGTTGAAGGTTAGGATAATGTTACCCTGGGAGGACGTGTAGTGACTGCATGGGGGCACAACAGGGGCTGGGGTTCCGGTAATATTGTTTCTTGATCTGGGTGGTGATTCTATGGAGTGTTCACTTGGTGAAAAAGCATTAAACTGTACATTTTTGAATTGTGCACTTTTGTATATGTATGGTTTACTTTGACTTAAAAACGTTTACCTAAATAAAAAAGGAAAGAATTTGGTTTATGGATAAAGATGTGTAAACAAAGAGCTTTATCACAGCATCATGTATAATAACGAAAAATAGAAATAATCTAACAGTCCAAACATGGGAAATACTTCACTAAAAGTATTTTATTAAATACTTACATAAAAGTGTTACTGATACTCTTTAAAATGACGTTTTCAAAGAATTTTTAACTAGGTGGGAGAATTTTAATATTACAATGATAATTGAGTCAAGTATATACCATGAACCTGTATGCAGAATCTGAGGCTAGGTTATAACTGGGCAACCTTCTTAGCCCTGAAGGATGCAGCGGGTGGGAGAGGCCGAGTGTGGGATGAACACCCTTCTGCTCAGCATCTGTTTTTCCCATCTTCAGGGGAAGATTAGGATAAGGTTAGGATCCCATTTCCTGACCTTGTTCTCTTTGTTCCCCTCTCTAAAATCACCCGCATCCTTTCACCACTCTGTTCAAATCTCCACCGCCTTGGAAACCCCACCTAGGGCCCCTGTCCTCTCCTCCAGAGTCTCTTGCCCTCCTTGGTCTGAGTTCTCTGGTCTGGATTGCTCCCCAAAGTCTCCTGCCTAGCACTCCTCTCCAGTTCCCACAGTCAGTCCAGATGCAAGTCTTGGGGAAGAAGAGAAATACGTTCCTACTTGCCCCATAGTTTACAAAACTGCTCCTGCCTGCAAAGTTGTTAAGTGCTGCATGTTATTAGAGCTGTGTTTGAAACTCTCTCCATGGTCCCTCTCACCACTTGGCTGCCCACCCTACCCCAGGCCAGTCATATTGGATTTAGGATGGCTGCTGCCTAATTACATGAAGATCTGGGAGAACCTTTGCCTTCACCACGTGCAAGAGCCTGGCTACGTTCCTGTTCAGGCCACCTTCCTCCCCACTGCTCCTTCCTAGAGCCTTGGAGTGGAGTGGGGGAACACCTTCCACATTTTCTACAATGAATTTTCATTACTTTTATAATCAGAAAAATATTAAATAATGTTCTTTTTCTCTACGAGTGCTCTAGATTAGTGCTTCTCAAATGTTAATGTGCTATGCCTACAAGTCACTTGGGGAGCTTGTTAAAATGCAGCCTGTGATTCTGTAAGTCTGGAGTTTGCCCTGGCATTCTGCACCTGCTCCCAGAGGATGCCAATGCTGCTGGTCCATACCATGCTTTGAAGAGCAAAGTGATAGAGAACAGCTGGAGAGTAGATGCAGGCTGTGACCTATCTCCTTGCTCTTCACTGCCCCCAAGCCCCCATGGTTCACAGGTCTTTACATTTTGCTGAATATTTAGTGTAACGACGATTAAGAAGTCTTCCAAGAAGGTTGGAGTCTACATATGTATCTGGGCTAACCAGAGCACTTTGGAGGTTAGTTCTTTAGAGAACAGGTTCTCAGATTTGAGCCCCCTTACTCCCCAAGCAGATATAACAAGTTGAACCCATGGAAATGGACTTAGGTAAGAGGCAAGAGGCCAGTACTTTAGCCCCAGCTATGCCTAAGACTCAGTTTCCCAAAGTGTAATTGATGGAGTTTAGTATAAGTTGTTGGTAAAGATAATGATTTTCATGATCCTGTGAAAGGGTTGTCATGAAGTTAGGGAGCACTCAGTTACTGAGTCCTCACTGGAGGCGGAAGGGCAGCCCCCTGGGTGTCCTAAAAGGGATTTGAGCATCAGAGGGGAAGGCAGCAAAGAGACCTAGGGGATCCTGATTATAACAAGTCTCAACTAGCCTTCATTTTCCAGTTCCATTACAAATAAAAAGTTCTTATAATGTCTTCTTGGAAAGACAAATAGGAAAATATTGAAGCTACATTGTGAACTATTTGTTTTATTATTCGAAATTTCTGAATCAAGCAGTGTTAGAGTGGAAAGGACACGTAAAAGCCTCTAGTTCCATCTGCTCAGGTGTTTTGTAGAGCCTTGGAGCTGTGGTCAGAGAAAGCCCCCCAAGTTCAGAGGGGACCAGACCTTTTGTGATGCACCCTGGAGTCTCCCAGAGAGATGGCTGTGGTTATCTGGCCTCCAAACAAACACTTCCAGGGACAGGGGATGACTCCCTGGCAGTCTTTTCACCACTAGGTGGGTCTGATTGTTCAGGAATTCTCCCAGGTGAGTGGAAATCTGCCTCCCTGTGGTCTTCACCCACTGACCCAAGCTCTAAAGTAGGTGTTTTCAAACTTCCCTGGTGACGAGCATCTCCTGGGAGGCTTATTTAAAATTCAACCCAACTCTAATCCATATAAAACAGATTCATAGGTCATTCCTGGAGATTTTGATTCAATGGGGCTTGGGAATTTTTTTTTTTTTAATAGCCATGCTTACTCCCTTCAGGCATATGAAATCAGTGAAGGGGGCATTTGGAAACCAAGATTAATTCCTACATGAAAAGATGCTCATCATTGCTAATTATTAGAGAAATAAAAATCAAAACTGTAATGAGGTACCATCTCACAGTGGTCAGAATGGCCATCATTAAAAAGCCTACAAATAATAAATGCTGGAAAAGGTGTGGAGAAAAGGGAACCCTCCTACAGGTAGGAATGTAAGTTGGTGCAGCTACTATGGAAAACAGTATGGAGGTTCCTCAGAAAACTAAAAATAGAGTTGTCATAGAACCAGCAATCCCACTCCTGGGTATATATCCAGACAAAACTATAATTTGAAAAGATACATGTACTCCAATGTTCATAGCAGCACTATTCACAATAGCCAAGACATGGAAACAACCTAAATGTCCATCGACAGATGAATGGATAAAGAAGATGTAGTGTATACACACACACAGACACGCACACACACACACACACACACACACACACACGCATGCACGCACACAATGGGACATTACTCAGCCATAAAAAAGAATGAAATAATGCCATTTGCAGCAACACGATGGACCTAGAGATTATCGTACTAAGCGAAGTAAGTCAGAAAGAGAAAGACAAATACCATATGATATCACTTATATATGGAATCTAAAATATGACACAAATGAATATATCTACAAAACAGAAACAGACCCACAGACATAGAGAACAGACTTGTGGTTGCTGGAGTGGGGGGAAGGAAGGATTGGGAGTTTGGGGTTAGCAGACACAAACTATTATATATAGGATGGATAAACAACAAGGTCCTACTGTGTAGCACAGGGAACTATATTCAATTTCCTGTGATAAACCATAATGGAAAAGAATATAAAAAAGAATATATATATGTTCTGAATAACTTTGCTGTATAGCAGAAATTAACACAACATTGTAAATCAACAATACTTCAATTTAAAAAAAAGATTAACTCCTTGGACGCAAGAGGAGCATCCACTATTGAAAGTGGCAGATACAGGCTGACTTCTTTATATAATATTTACCATATGAACTGGTAGGTAATATTTATTTTTTCATCTGAACTTAAAATATGAGGTGTGTATCTATACATTTCTTCTAAATGTTTGAAAATGCCCCTATCTCTGTGATTGTGAGAAAGATCAGTAAGGCTGTTTTAAGACAGATAAAACTGAACAAGGGATTGAGAGAAAGAAGATATTAAAATATAAAAAATAGCCCACTAACATAGTTGTGATTAATAGTAGCAAAACTGAAGTTAATGTCCAATATTCAGGTTAGTGGATTAACTTTAATTTTAAATATGTTTGTCAAAACCTAGGAAGAACTATAAAGGTATTCATGTCCTTCAATCCAATACTTTCCCTGGAGTTTTTCTGGAATTTTAGAGTAAGTAAATCGTTCAATAGAAGATAAAGGAGCCTTATGCACAAAGACGCTCAAAGAGGCATTATTTATAGTTTCAATAAAATTATGAACAAATTCAGTGCTAACAATAGGGTATTAAATAAATTGAGATATAACCATGAATGAAACATTATACAGCTATTAAAGTGATTAGAAAATCTACACTACACATCAACTTACACAAATGCTTAAGACAGACAAATGTAAGTTAGCAGAATCAAAATCTGGTCAATTTATACTTTTTTTTTGGTATATGGCTGAGTATTAGAAGAGAACATGGAAAAAGCACACTTAAATAATTATTTGCTTAATAAATATATACATATTTAAAATAGTCTCAGTAATACAATAGTGTGACTATAAAGCCAATGGAATAATCCTTTTGGAAGAAGTAGAAGGTCAAGCCTTTGATAAATCCCTATTGAAACCAAGGACCCAAAGATCTTTGAGGTCTTGAGGGAGGGCCCTCAGGGTCAGCTGGTTCAACTTCCTAAGCATTGTAAGGATGTTTATTTTAGTATCCCTGACATATAACACCCTGTTCTCTCCCTGACTTCTGTAACTGGTAAGCTACCCAAGAAGTTTTCCTCAAAGTTCGTGCGTACCTTTGGGAGAAGCCCAATGTGGGGGGGTGTTGGGTAGAGGCAGATGCTCAAAAGTGCAACTAGGAAAGCCAGACTTACCATCTCAAATTTTGTTTTTTCAGACCAAAATTCTTTTGTTCAGAGCAGATTGGCATCAACTTCTCAAAATTTGCATCATAGAACAAAGATTCATGTTTGAGTAAAAACAAAGAGAACAGCACAGCTTGCGACTCAAAGGTTCCTCCTGCCCCCACTACCACCCGCTCAATTCTCTATTTCTAGTCTGCTGGGCAGAGAAGCCCATTGAGTCGGACTGGGAATGATTTGCTGAGGCGAGAGCTTCTATCAATAGAATAAAGGATGGGCCCAGGGCAAAGACTCTAGGAGAGCTGGCTTGGGGGCTGGCCCAGGGCATTAGGTTTCCTTATTTCTGGGTTAGGGACAATGCTCATGAGCATTAAATTGACCAGGTTAGAGCCTGCATAAATGTGATATTACTGCTTATTTTGCAATGAGCTAGATTTATGTAGAAAGAGCACATGTTTTAGCATCAGAAAGCCTGTATTCAGTCTTGGCTCTGCTACTTATTAGTGATGGGATTTTGGCAATCACATCCCCTTTCCAGGCCTCGATTTCCTTACTTATGGAATGGGCAAATAATTGCTGTCTTGTACAACTCACAGGGTTATTGTAAAGGTCATTTAAATAGTCAATTGAAAGTGCTTGATAACTGCAAAGTATTATGCACACTATTTTAATAATTAATAATGGTAATAGTGACGTCACAATTCATAATTTTATTCCGGAGTCCTAAATATTGATTCTTGCAGGCTTGTAATTATATAAGGGATGACTTATTGGCTGCCATGTATTGAGGTTGTAGTATAAGTTAAATTTTTTTTCCAGCTGTGCTGATTGGGGAAAGGGTGGTGTGCAGGCGGGGTGGTAAACCAGGAAATTGAAGTATCTGAGGAAGACACCTGTCCGGAGAAAGCCTGACCAGATACCTTAGTCCAAATCCTTGAGTTATCTATAATGAGGAGCATGCAAGCCAATGTCAGAAATGATAGGAAGGCATCTTGAAGTATCTTGTGAGAATGATGAATTGGAGGTGTCTGAGATAGGTCAGATGGGGAGCTGGCCATTGGAGGGACTTCTCATTGACCAGTGACACTGAAGCAGATCCACTCAGAACCAAGGGGGAATACAGGTGACCAAGAAGGTGGGTCACCTTCCATCTGAGCCTTCTCTAGACGATTTGTACCCCATCCTCCCTTTCTTCCTGAATCTCAAGGCCAGGGACCTAAAACCCTGAGATGTGAATCTACATTTCACTGCTCCCTCTTTCCCTTTTATCCCATCCTCCAGCTACACAGATGGAGTGATGATACGTAATGCATGCTTTAAAATGTTCCTTATTACTCAAATGATACACTGATTCAATTCTTTTTGTAAAAGAGCTAAAGGAGACAGATGTGGTATGTAAAAGGAGGTGAGCTCCCTTTCCCCCACTCCTCCACACCCCTAGAGGAAGTGTGGTGGATGCTCATCTCCCCTCTTGATGCATTTACACACATACATATATTAATCACATATCACTTTTGCTGCTTGCTTTTTTCACTAAGTAATACATTGTGGAGATCTTCCTACTGTCGTATCTCTAATGCACTCTGCTTTCTGAGGAATGGGTAGACCGTAATTTACTTAACTATTTCCCTCCCTATTAACAGTAAGTTAGGCTTTTATTTTTTTGCTACCACACACAATACTGTGATGAACATTCTTGGATCCATGTACAAAAACTTGTACAATGAGTTGTGTGGGGCACACAAACAACTATTTCTTGTGGGAAGAGTCCTAGGAATGGAATAGCTGGGTCAATTGATACGTGCATTTGAGATTTGATGAATGTTTTCAAATGGCCTTCATCAATTGGCCTCACCAGTTTACACACTTAGTGTGTACGAGAATGTCTGTTTCTCCACGTTTTTGCCAACACTTGATATCTATCTTTTTTTACTTTTTGTAAAATAATTCTTTTTTCCCTGACTAATGCAGCTTTGTGTGATTATGAATTGTGTGTGAATTATTAATTTTCTGTGAATTGTCTGTTTATTTCCTTTAGAAAATTTTATAATTGAGTAGTCTTTTTCTTTCTGCTTTGTTAGAAACTCTGTATGTTCTGGATATTAATCCTTTACCAGTTAAGTGTGTTGTAAATATTTTCCCCTAGTCTTTTAACCTTGGCTTATGTTTTAACTTGGTTTATGGTATATTCTGACTGACGGAATTTTATAAACTTTATGAGCTTAAATCTATGAAATTTTTATAGTTTCTAGATTTTATCTTTTTGTTATGAAGGCCCTAACATTCTAAATTCATAAAAAACATTCACCTATATTTTCTTCTAATATTTTTATAGTTTTGCTCTTTAACTCATCTGAGGGTTATTTTCTGTGGATGGATGGTGTGAGTTAGGAATCTAATTTAATTTCTTCCCCAGATGAATAGATAATTGGTCCAGTCTCACTTGTGGATTAGTCCATTGTTTCTCTACTAAATTGAACTACCACCTTTATTGTATACTTAATTTTCATATGTAATCGGGTTTATTTCTTGGTTTATTAATCTGTTACATTGATCTATTTGTCAATACCTGCACCAATACTAGACCATTTTAATTACTATAGCTTACAGTGTGTTTTGACATCTGGAAGGATAAGACCTGAATAAAAAATGCTGTTAATTTAGGCTGGAATTGCACTGACGGACAAATGTGGGGTAAATCAGTGTATTTTCAAAACTAAGTCTTCTCAATCAGCTTTATCACTTCACATATTTAAAAGGTTTCCATGTTATTTGATCTTCAAATAGATCTTACACATTTAAAAATTATATTTGTTTTCTAGGAATTTTATCCTTTTTGTTATAAATTGAATCCTTCTAAAATTACTATTTAATTAATACTAGTATACAGGAAAGTTACTGATTTAAGTATATTGATGTGTATATCCATGTTTTGAACTTTCTTATTAGTTCTAATAGTTTTCAATTGATTCCCTTGGATTTTTTTAGGTGGCAAATCATATTATCTCCAAAAAGTGAAAGCTTTTTTTCCTGTCCAAGCTTTATGTCTCTCTTTTCCTTGTCTTTTGAACTCTGGGGCAATAATGCCTCGTATCAGTGATAGCAACCAGTTTTGTCTTGCCCTTATCTTTAGTGGGAATGCTTCTGAGATTTCACCATTAAGTATTTCATTGTTGATGATTTCTGACAGGTATCCTTTTTCATGTTGAGAACTTACATTCCATTCCTGACTTACTGAGATTAAAAAAAATTAATTGTGAATCTTGAATTTTATTGACTCCTTTTTGTATTTAATGAGATAATATTACTTCATCTCTGTGATAAATTACAAGATGAATTTCTCTAATATTGAATTGCCCTTTGCCCCTTGGATAAGCTCTTTTTGGACAAAATATATTTTAAAAATATACTCTTGTATTTGATTTGTTAATATTTATAATTTAGGATATTTGCATCTCCATTCCTGAGTGACAACTGGCCATACTTTCCTATGATTCTTACTCTCCTTGTTCTTGTCTCTGATGTTATTCTATTTCTAGCTATAATCTGTGGCCACTCCAGTTTTCTTACTCTTCTCCGAACACCTCAAAGACAGCACACTCATGGCTGGATGCTGGATACACCTGGCTAAATATCACCACCTTAACTAAACTCACTGGCCCCCATCATCCTCTACCCCTTTAACCTGCTCTATGTCCTCCATAGCATTATTTCTATCAGAAAGTATATTATTAACCAAATTGTTTCCTTGTTTATTATCTGTCTTTTCCTACTAAGCTATCACCTCACTGTAGCAGGGCCATTGTCTCCCTGGGTGCTGCCACATGTCACAGAGTAGATGCTCAGGAAACACTGAATGGATGAGTGGTTTTGTTTTGTTTTTCCAGGCAAGGGGCTTGGGAGACAGAATTCTCGGTCTATTTAGGTTTGAAACACGTTTCAATTTTGTCTTCTCCATTGCATGCTAGTTGGTTGGCACAGGATTCTAATATTTAAGTGCCAGTCCCTGCATTTGCAAAGTGGGGATAATAAAGGCACTCATCTCTTGGAGCTTTAAGGGCACTCAGTGAGAAATGGATATAAAGTACTTCTCACTATGCCAGGCATGTAGGTAGCTAGTGTTCAGGAAATGCTTACTATTATTGTTACCAACTTCCTCACACGACACAGAGAGTCCTCCCCGAGTCTCAGTTTCTCCTCACTGTCCAAGGTAATCCCTGCCTAGCTTATTTCACAGGGTGATATGAGAATCTTGAGCATGGAATTTGAAAACAGTGAGGTGTCACATGAATAATGTGATTCCTGCCTGCCATGTTCAAGAAAGAGTCCCAGTAAAGGAACCAGGGAAGTAGTGTGCCCCTTGGGCAGAGAATAGACCTGGAGCTGGACAGAGCTGGGCTCAAATCCTGACTCCATTTACCAGCTGTGTGACTTTGGGCAAATTACAAGCCCCTCTGATCTTCATCTTTGTTGTTATTGCTGTTCATTCTGTAAAATAGGTGATAATAACACCTACTTCATGGGGTTACTGTGGGAATTAGATCAAAGTGAATATATAAAAAACCCAGTTTAGCATTTTTCACAGAAGTGGGTATTTAATAAATGATATCTATTAATATTATATTTGTCTATGAAAAGGATTGGCAAGCCATAATTTAGAACATTCTCTTTCCAATTTCCCATCATCGAAATAATCACACTTCGCACATCCTCACTGGCAGATTTCACAGCTAGTGCATTCAGGAAAAGTTATTTATTTGAATAACAAATTCTCTGCCCAATTCCCTGAACTGCACATTCAAGCAGGGGTTGTTATAAGTCGACGGTGTGGGGTGGACTGAGGTAGGTGTGGTGATGATGGTCGTAGTGCTAATATGTGCGGGCCCCTCGCTGTGTTCCAGGCACTGTGCTAAGAGCTTTACAGGCACTCCCTCGTTCATCCTCATGTTACAGATAAGAAAGCAGGAGCCCAGAGAAGCTAGACAACATGCCCAAGGCCACATAGCTATCGAAGGCAGAGGCCATATCTGAGCCAGCTGCCTGACTTGGGAATCCTTGTTCAGAATGGGACAGAGGTGTTTGGGCATAACAGCTCTTCTTTCAAAGCTTACAGAACAAAGGGAGAGTACAGGCCTCCAGTGTGCCACTTTTCACAGGTATAGGTTACTTGCTCGTAGTATGTGCTTGACTAATACTTTTTTGAATGAATGAAAAATCAACGAATAAATGCATCAACAAAGGTAGTCTTCCTCTGATAACCCTTGTAAACAAGACCATAAGTGTATGCTGTAAAGTTTACAAATCAATGCTGGAGAGGATGTGGAGAAAAGGGAACCCTCCTACACTGTTGGTGGAATGTAACTTGGTGCAGCCACTACAGAAAACAGTATGAAAGTTCCTTAAAAAGCTCAAAACAGAGCAGCCATAAGATCCAGCAATCCCACTCCTGGGTATATATCCAGAAAAAATGAAAACTCTAATTTGAAATGATACATGCATCCCAGTGTTCATAGCAGCACTGTTTACAATAGCCAAGACATGGAAACAACCCACATGCCCGTCAACAGATAATTGGCTTAAGAAGATGTGGTATATATACCGTGGAATATTACTCAGCCATAAGAAGAATGAAATATTGCCATTTGGAGCAGCATGGATGGACCTAGAGAACATTATACTTAGTGAAGTAAGTCAGGCAGAGGAAGACAAATATTCTACAAAAATATATATGGAATCTAAAAAACAATACAAGTCAGAAACAGACTCACACACATAGAAAACAAACTTATGGTTACCAAAGGGGAGGGGGGAGGGACAAATTAGGAGTATGGGATTAACAAACTACTATGCATAAAACAGATAAGCAACAGGGATTTACTATATAGCCCAAGGACTTCTATTCAATATCTTGTAATAACCTATAATGTAATATAATCAGAAAAAATAACTGAATCACTATGCTGTACACCTGAAACTAACACAATATTGTAAACCAACTATACTTCAATATAAAAGAAGAGTATGCTATAAGACTATATGCTTATAAAAGAGTGTGTTGTAAATAAGACTATGAGATCACAAAGAAAACAATATCATTCACTTTTAGCCCAGAACTGTAGGCAGTGCTCCATCTTAGCACCTATTCTTGGCATTTGTTTCCTTCTATTAATTATATTAATCTATGTGGCAGGCTCACCAAACCCAGGCTGTGTTTCTCAGCTTCTTGTGCTGTGAAACGGATTCTTGCCAATGGAATGTGAGTGAAATTGATGGGTGTCACTTTCTGGCTGTGGTGGTTAAGAAGTAGACGTGTGCTTTCTTTTATTTTCCTCATCTGCTGGCTGCATGCAGGGGATGAGGACAGAGCCACAATATGGAAGGAACCTGGGTCCCTGGAAGACTGTCCACCAAACAGCAAAGCCTGTGTTGGATGTTCCCATGAGCGACAGAACTTTTGTTCTGGGCCACTGGAATTTGGGTATTTGTTACAGCTCTTAGCACAGCTTTTCTCAAAGCTTCAATTCCTTCTGCATTATCTAATCTCCTTCGTAGAGTTTCAAATATATATATATATATACACACACACCACATATATGTTGGTTCATTTTGTTGCTGATAATTTGTGAAAGTACAATGAATAAAAAATAGAGGCAGAAGAAGAAGGCCCTAGAAGTTCCTTCTCCCTCTCTTCTCAAGGTATAGAAATGGTCATTATAATTTACAAAGTAGTTTTCCATAAACATTTAATCCTTATAATTCAGTGGTGCATTTACTTTTATACAGAGGAGATTAAAATTCAGTTAAGGGATTTTCCCCAGGTCACCCAGCTGGCAATTAAATGGCAGTGTGGGGACTCAAACCAAGTTTGTCTGGCCTTGCCTCCTCTGCTTTTTTTTTGTCACAGCACACTAATAAATGTGAAGTGGATAAGTTCCCTTTCTGTAAACAGGGTGTCTAAAATGGTTCTGATAAGTGCCTTGTCTCTTCCTTCTTTACACCTTTTTCCTCTGCCAGGGTTTCCTTGGGATGTAGTGCCGAAAGCTTGTGATTAAAAACAGCAGCAGAAACAAGAGGAAAACATCTCCTAAAAATAAGTAGTGCCTTGAAACACAATGTACATGGACTTTTAGGAGGTGGACGGGAGTGTGTGACATAGAGGAGCCATAGGGAGAGCATTGATTCTCCACAGGAGGCGTTTTTCTATTGTCAGCTACTCCTGGGAGGCTCCACGAACTTGATCTCAGAACCAGGGGCAGAAAAATTGGACTCATCCTTCCACTAAGGCATGAGAAGACTTCCTTCAGGAGTTCAAACTGCTTCTAAGGTAGAGCCCAATTAGCCCATGTAGATTATGTTATTCAATTATACGGTTGGTTCTAAAGTATTTAATGAAATGGGAAAATGCTCATCCAAAAATACTGAGTGATAAAATAGTATGATGCAAAATAGTATAATCAAAAATTTGTTGAGGGAACCCTCCTGCACTGTTGGTGGGAATGTAAATTGATACAGCCACTATGGAGAACAGTATGGAGGTTCCTTAAAAAACTAAAAATAGAACTTCCATATGACCCAGCAATCCCACTACTGGGCATATACCCTGAGAAAACCATAATTCAAAAAGACTCATGTACCACAATGTTCACTGCAGCTCTATTTACAGTAGCCAGGACATGGAAGCAACCGAAGGGGCCATCGACAGATGAATGGATACAGAAGATGTGGCACACATATACAATGTTATATTACTCAGCCATAAAAAGGAACAAAACTGAGTTATTTGTAGTGAGGTGGATGGACCTAGAGTCTGTCATACAGAGTGAAGTAAGTCAGAAAGAGTAAAACAAATACCATATGCTAACACATATATATGGAATCTAAAAAAAAAAGGTCATGAAGAACCTAGGGGGAAGATGAGAATAAAGACACAGACCTACTAGAGAATGGACTTGAGGATACGGGGAGGGGGAAGGGTAAGCTGGGACAAAGTGAGAGAGTGGCATGGACATATATACACTACCAAACGTAAAGTAGATAGCTAGTGGGAAGCAGCCGCATAGCACAGGGAGATCAGTTCGGTGCTTTGTGACCACCTAGAGGGGTGGGATAGGGAGGGTGGGAGGGAGGGAGACACAAGAGGGAAGAGATATGGGGACATATGTATACGTTTAACTGATTCACTTTGTTATAAAGCAGAAACTAACACACCATTGTAAAGCAATTATACTCCAATAAAGATGTTTAAAAAAATTTGTTGAAATTTTTATATAGTTACATACACACTTGGCAAAAAGACTGAAAGAGAATACACCTCGGTGTAGCTGGAATTATTTCTGGGTGATGAGATCTGAGTTGAAATTTTTTTATTTTTAAATTCTTTTCTGTCATTTTAAATTTTCTTAAAAGAAACTATTTTTATAATCATAAAAAATGTTAAGAAATAAATAGAGGTTGGTTTTCCTTGAATTGATTTGATTTTAAGGTTTTTGCTTATTTTCAAATTATAGCTTTGTCAGGAGATAAAGGAAAATTAAATGAGTTACAGAAAATTTGCCACAAATAATAAATTGCTATTAATGTTATAAATTATATAATCAGTTATCAGATTAAAATTAAAGCCACCATAACAGGTTATTCATACAACACTCCAAACTTTCTTATTTATTCTGAGTTGCCTTGTCTACTACGTAGAGTTTAGATAACATATAAGTTGTTTCATTTTGTTGTTGATGTTTTGGTCTGGTTGAGTTTTTCCCCCCAATTATACAAACAAACAGATTCAAAACTCCATAGCTAAAATTAAAAAGCAGACTAGATGACAAAACATATGTATGTAAATTTGACAGAAAGTTCAGAATTGCATTTTCTAAAGAGTGTTTTAAAAGTGTTCTTTATAAGAAAACAATCAAGTCTCTAGTAGGTAAATGAACAAACGCTGTAAGCATATTTTGCTCAATAATAATATAACTAATGAAATATAACAAATGGATAAATGTTAATTTTGACTAGGAATCAAAGCAGTGCAATATAAACAACTATGATAAACCTCAAATGCTGACAAAGATAGTTATGGAACTGGTGAGCTTCTCTGCAGCCTTCCTTGAATCACCCTAGTGATAGCTATCAAGAGCCACTAACTACCACTCTGACCGTTTCTCTCAGTTATCTCAATTATGGAAATCTGCTGTGCAGATAACTCAACAGAAACAAAAGCCTAAATGAAGATAAGAATTAATTCTAGTATTTTCTCTAAGTGTAAGGAAATATACTTGAAGCAACCCAATGATCCACCAAATAGGAATGGAAGTAAATTCTAGTATCCCAACTTAATAAAAGGTAAGGCAATGGTTATAATGACAATTGCGAGGATCACACAGAACTATGAAAAACATTTATTATACAATATTAAATGTAAAAGAATATACAATTATATTTATGCTATGATTGCTATTACTTCAGTGTAAAATTGTATGTGCCTATGATCAGGGATGGAAAAGAAGAAAAAAATGAAAGCAGTTGCATCTCAGTGAGGTTATAAATGATCTTTCCCCTTTCTCAAATATTTAAAAAAATTTAATTTTGAATGTGTTTTAATGAAGAGAAAGATTTTTATTCCTACTCATCTCCATAAATAAAGAAAAATCTTCTAAATGTGAGATTCTGTGAAATTTGAGTTGATTTAATTCTTGTTTAGAAATAAAAATGATTAAAAATCACTACTATTGGCTAATTAAACAAATACTTATTGCACTTCATATTTGTTTTCTATAGTGGTTGTAACAAATTACCACAAACCATGGCTTAAAACAACACAAGTTTATTATCTTATGGTTCTGTAGGTCAGAAGTCAGACATGGTCTCACTGGGTTAAAATCAAGGTATTGGCAGGACTGTATTCTTTCTGGACTCTCAAGCGAAGAAGAATCTGTTTCCTTTCCTTTTCCAGTTTCTACAGGCTGCCTGCATTCCTTGGCTTATAGCCCCTTCCTCCATTTTCAAAGCCAGCCATGGCAGGTTGAGTCCTTTCCACATTGTATTACTCTGACCATCTCTTCTGGCTTTTCATCCACTTTTAAGGACTCATGTGATTAAACTGGGCCCACCTGGATGATGTTCCTATCTCAAGGTCAGCTGATTAGCAACCTTAATTGTATCTGAAGCCTCAGTTCCCTTTTGCCAGGTAAGGTACCCTATGAATCATTACTCTGACTGCCATAAGCCCCTACTCTGTGCTACATGTGGTGCTAGTTGATATTGGGGAAAAGGGGAGGTGGGCTCAAAGATGAAGTTAATGGTTAGAAGTTTAGATCAGCCATCAGACTCGGGAGGGCAGCATGGTTCCTTTTAGCTGGAAGACTCAAGGCGGGGTGGGGGGAGGGTTCATGGTGAATTGGCATTTGGACTGGGCCCTGAAGGGTAGGTAGGATTTGGATACAAAAATTGGCAGAGAAAGCCAATGGCATTTCAAATAATAGATATTAAATGAAAGCTAGTGAAATAGCCATTTTTGTAAGGGAAAAATGTTCAAATATTGACTTTTTAATTCAACCTCATACATCAAAGCAAAAGGCATGGGGGCAAAAGACAGCACTAAGTGTCACAGGAAAAATCCAGAAAGTCTCTTTTACCTCCTTTCCAACTCAGCCAGAACTTCTAGTTTGTTTATCAGCTGTTCATACTCTTACTTTTTTCCTTACACAGCCTCCAAGGTGCCAGTTATACAGTTCCCTTCCAAGTAAAGTAGCCTCTTAGCAACCTTTTTTTCATGGTTTATGAAAGCTTCATGCTTTGAGCAGAACAAATTCTGCTGTTTGGATTGGACCAGCTGGAGCTAGAGGCTGCTTAACAGAGAAACTCCTACTGAATGCCAATTGTCTGGCCCTATCAGATTGTCTCTGCCTAGGACAGTTGAGCGGGAGAGTCCAAGAGAAGGCAGAAACCCCAGGAAAGGGGGAGAGACAGACAGACAGACAGACTGAGGTGAGCATTGGCTCAGAGCTGCTACTATATCCTCCCAATAAGCTCCCCATTACTGAAGAGTGTGTATCTGTTTCTTGAAGTCAATGAAAATAGTGTTTGGCATGTTTTAAAGAGGAATCATGAGGCCCCACCAAACGTCTGAGTCTGTTGTGTTTGCAGGTTATTTTGGTTATTAATATTTTCCTATTGATTTGATTATTCATGAGCTGGAAACACTCCTTCTGGTAGCCAAATGCTTCTCTTTTGCGCCTCATCACACAGAGCTTCTATTTACTGATTTTCAGATAACTACCCATAGAATTTTTTCTCCCATTCCTGGATAGACTCTGTATCATATCACATCATATCACTTTATCAGTCTGGGTTCACAAAGGTGAGGCTGCTCCTGAACCTCCATGTCTAAAATTCAGAGCAGACAGCACTTGGTGGATGGTGTTGCCACAGACTCTGCCTTAATAACCAACTCTAAATGACAAAAGCAGAAAGATAGGGTTAGAGTGAATTACAAGCCTTTGCATTCAAATTTGTGGGGTTCCCCCTATAAAAATAGAACTCTATTAAAACTCAAAGCAGAGGAGGACTTATGACAGCTGCTGAGTTGCAAGGCAGGCAAACCCCTAAAGAAAAAAAATAGTAGGCTAGTTAATAAATTAACTCAGGAAAGCAAAAAAGGCAACTAAATAAAAGAAGACAACTTCGAATGGTATTATTAGTTATTACTATTATAAGACGGAATAAAATGGAAGCAGACAGGAAGGAGAGAGAAAAGAAATGGTTCACAAAGCATTTCTCAGAAATTTAGAATCAGGAAGATTTTGAATTAACCCTTCTTTATAATTACATGCTTCAAAGAATTACAAAAAGGACATTAGAAACAATAACCGGCAAACTGGAACTCATTACCAGGCAACGGGAAGAAAGAAAATAGGCTTGTGAATGAGAGGGTAAAGCCAGCCAGACTCAAGAAATTCCATAAATTGTGCTTTAAGACAAGAGAGGGCCTTGAAGATTGGCAGAAGAGGAATGTTCTCCGAGGTACAGGTAAATCTGAACGAAGTGAAAAAGAAGTAGGAGGAAAAGAGGAAGAAAACAAAGAAAAATTCTCACAACAATACGGTTTGTAGGAACAACTCAACAACACCCGCAAAGAGAAACCCTTTTATGGTCCCCATTTATGGTCCCTTTTAATACACCAACCAAAATAAGAGCCCAGCCACAGGTTTTCTTTCCAGCCAAAATGTGTCTTTGCATTTAAGAAGAAAAGATGTTTGCACACCTAGAAAGTCCACAAAAAATAATCAATCTTGGTGCTGAAAGAAAACATTCAGAGGTCAGAGAAATTTGTTACTCTCTTATCTCAGGTGAGGTTAAGAGAAGGGCTGTGCTAGGTTGGGCAACCTCCCACCCTGGTTGTGCTGGGATGGAAAGGTTCCCCAACATGAGGGACTTGCTGTGCTACAGACAAGACAGCTCTGAGCAAACTGGGATGGCTGGTCACCCTAGCACTGTTCCTCCATGTGACAACCTAGGCAAGCTAATCAGGCTTGACAGTCAGTAAAATTAAGATAGAGAATTCTCTAAACTCTTCAGGTACTGAATTTTCAAGTTTGTTGTTTTCTTCTGTCACCTAGGAAAATGTTCCTAGAATATTCAACATTTGCTCATTCATTCACTCATCCAGTTAAATAGTGATTGTGGGCTTTTTAATGCCTTGGGCTGGGTGTGCGTTCCAATGGCAAACAAGCCTCTGCCTTCATGGGGCTTAGAGGAAAAGTGGGAGAGCTGGGTATGAAATACACAAACATGAAGATGTATACGATTGGAAATGTGATAGAAGGCATGAAGGAAAAGGACAGTGTGATATGATTGAGAGTGATATAAGATGTCATTTAGACTGAAGGAGGGGAGTTCTGGCTGGAAATGACCCACTGGAGAAGGGACAGGAAAGCAGAGACCTGAAGGATAAGAGGAGAGGGGAGGCAGATAAAGGATGGGGCTACAGTGGGGAAAATGTGTGTCAGGGTAGAGACGGAGGATAGAGAGTGTTCCAGACAGAGGGGCAGCACATGCAAAGGCCCTGAGGCAGGAAGGAGCTTGGTGAGTTAAAGGAGGTGAGAGAAGGCTAGTATCTCTCTGAAATTAAGCTGGAAGAGCCAGAAGTACCAGGAGTGACTGTGGCAGACCATGGTCCAAGGAGAGTTGGTGAGAGAGAGAGAGAAGTGGACCCAAGAAGCAAAGGCTAAAGGTCACTGGTGGATAGTGATTCTTTTTGCCTATACTATTCTTATAGAAATTTAAAGAAATAAGTATAGCTACCCCTGTGGTCTCTCTGATGAACACGCATTATAAAAGACTCTGAAACAAAGCTGAAAATAAGAGATTTAGAAGAATGTGTCGTGGCAGATAAAACCCTCCTCAATCTGAGAACTGCAAAAATGAAGGGAAAAAATAAAAGGCTGTTTCTAGCTACACTAAATGTCAGAATAAGGAAGGTATTAAAATATGGGCAAAATTTTGGTGCTAGGGGATGGCCCATGTCCAGAAGACCCAGAAATGCCTGAATATTGCTTAATAGTCACCTTAAAAGAGTCCCCAAGAGTTATACCAGAGGGACTCTGGTATAGGAAAGCAACATATTCATGCTGAGTTTTTTTTAAGCATAAATGTATCCATAACCTGTTAATTATTCAGGTTAAAGCAGCAGGGAGGATTTTTCTATGCTTCTAAACTCCATCTTTGGACCTATTGAATATTGTAAGTAAAATCTATGTGAAGATGTTGAAAATGCGTTTTACAGTTTTGAAGATGAAACAAAAGCAAGAATACTGGATTACAGAAACTCATAATCACGTTGACAGGGTAGAATGATTGACCTACCAAGAGGATGAAATTTAGCAATGATAGGAGCCCAGTGGTCAGCCAGGAGGAGCTCAGTGATGAGGAAGGAAAAGGGCTAGGATGAGGATTTTCTGTTCAAGAGTCTAGGCCCAGGCTGGCCCCAGGCTGCACGGGACCCAGGGGGCAGCCACAGTGTGCACACAGACACGGTATGACCTCTGCCTGGGAGGCTAAGGCCCAGGTGGGCGGGGTGGCCATTTCCATGTAGTCCTCCAGCAACTGTCTTTCACCCAGTAGTCTGTCTGGTGGCACAAGTCTGGGGATTGGGGCACATGTGCTACTCAAGGTTCTTGTCATCTTCTCCTTTGCTTCCAGAAGGTGGAACACAAGCTATAAAACAGTGACAGGTAACTGTCTCTCTGGTTAACTAAACCTCCAGGCACCTACATGCCAAATAGCACAGGGTAACATTTAAAGGAAAGACAAGTACATATATGGAAAAATTTCAGAAATGATTTTAAACCCAGGAAGTCAATACATTGTGTGGATTTTAAAATATAGTTCAAATTATGGTGTGACTCAACACTCTGAATTTTTATTTCAATTCTTGCCATAAAATTCCCACTAGATCTTTTATTTTATATGCTTGAAATAAATGTTAGAAGGTTTTATATGGCAAAACAGAATAAACAGGGCTTCCCTGGTGGCGCAGTGGTTGAGAGTCCGCCTGCCGATGCAGGGGACACGGGTTCGTGCCCCAGGCCGGGAAGATCCCACATGCTGCGGAGCGGCTGGGCCCGTGAGCCATGGCCGCTGAGCCTGTGCGTCCGGAGCCTGTGCTCCGCAATGGGAGAGGCCACAACAGTGAGAGGCCCGCGTACCGAAAAAAACCAAAAAACCAAAAAACAGAAGAAACAGAAAAGTTATGCATGAAGTCAAGACCAGCGAGGATGAGCTTAGCCAATTTGAGCCATGGCCGCTGAGCCTGTGCGTCCGGAGCCTGTGCTCCGCAATGGGAGAGGCCACAACAGTGAGAGGCCCGCGTACCGAAAAAACCCAAAAAACCAAAAAACAGAAGAAACAGAAAAGTTATGCAGGAAGTCAAGACCAGCGAGGATGAGCTTAGCCAATCGTCAGTGTTACTGAAAGGCAGCTGGGTCGTGTGGTGCTAGTGTTAAATAGAGCAGAGCACAGACTCCGGAGTCAGAAGGACCTGGGTTTGAATCACACTCTGCCACTTAATGTCTGTGCTGGTGTTGTCATATGATAAATGGGGTAGTGATACTGACTTTGGGAGGGTTAAATGAGATGATGTATGCAGGGCATTTAGCACAGGGCCAGGGATGTAATAAACGTTCAGATTTATTATTATTGCTATTGTAGTTAGTATTATTATTGTAGGATGGATGAAATCATGTTGTGAATCCTCACTATCAACTGATTTTTTAAAATCAATTTAATAATAGACCCAAGAGACAACGAATCCATTAAATTAGCAGACCTGGTAAATATCCCAAGAAGCCAACAAATTAAGTAGCATATAGTGAAATCATCACTGTAAGTCAAGAGAGGATTTCAACATCAAACCTAAGTGTTATGGACTGAATGCTTGTGTCTCCTTTGCACTTCCCATTTCATTTGTTGAAATCTTAACCCCCAATGTGATGGGAGTTTGAGAGGTTCCAACTTCATGAATGGGATTAGTGCCTTTAGACAAAGAGATGGGACAGAGCTTGCTTCCTGTCTCTCTGCTCTCCACCAAGTGAGGATACAACAAGAAGACAACCATCTGCAAACCAGGAGGCTGGCTCTCACCAGATGCCAGATCTGCTGGCACCTTGATCTTGGACTTCCCAGCCTCCAGAACTGTGAGAAATAAATGTTTGTTGTTTAGGCCACCCAGTCTATGGCAATTTGTTATAATAGCCTGAACTGACTAAGACACCAAGACAATAGGAGTCGAAAAAATAAGACAACAATATTGGCCCAGTTGCTTAGAGGTGATAAATTTATGCAGTATTCAGTATGTAAGAAATAATGCTAGATAATATCACCTACTTAGAATATGCAAAGCTAAAATGTCTCTGCCAAAAGGCAGACAACGATGAGGTTTTAATGAAAAGAACAAATGGGATAAGATGACAACAAGGAAAGAGAAAAAGCTAATAATAGATTAAGAATTAATCACAAAAAGATGATGTTAATATGAAAATAAGCTTAAAAATGCACCCTATTTTCACAACCAGAGAAATTAAAATAATTTATTAAAAATATCTATAGCATCTAAATCCCCCATGCCAGGAGAAGACATACACAGAAGTATTGACAAGATTATGCTATTGAGAGATTATTTTTAGCAATTAAAAAGTAATAATAATAAACATGAAAAAAATATATCTAGTAAGAGTAGCAATCTCAAACATGGAGAAATAGGCCAGAAAGGAACCCAAATATGTATAGAAGACATGATACATCATGTGTATCCATTTCTCAAGAAGTAGTTTTGTTTGGTGGGAATTATGAATCTAGCAATTCAAGACAGAAATACAAAACCGAGAAAATGGATAACATTTGCAACAAGTTGGGCAGTGGTCTCTTTAGATACGTGACTTAATAAATTGCAGGAGTTTTATTTTTTGTTTGCTTTATTTAGTTTAAACCATACAGGTCACTAGCATAGAAATCTAGATATAAAAACTATGTTGAGAGATTTATTTATCCTTCAAGCATGACCAGAGTGATCCTCCTAAATCATACATATCATTTCAGCCTTAAAGACATCCGAAAGTAAAGAAGTTTTCATAGTCCACTGCTGAAATCTTCAGTTAGGAGCAGATGCTCTGAATCAGGCTGCATGAATTGAAATCCAGGCTCCATCACTGATTGGTGCTAGCTAGGAGACCAGGGACTAATTACTGTTTAATCCTTAGTTTATTCATCTGCGACATGAGGATAATAGTGTCTGATAGCACATTGCTGGTGCATGGTGAACACAGAGTAACTGCCGATATTGTGTGGACTTCCCCCTGCATTTTTAGTCTTCTCTTCCATAGTCTTCTAGAAGAAAAGCTGTTCCATGAATACACCCCATCATCTCCAACCTTTGTGTCTATAATCTGATGTTTTTAAAGTGAATTGAGGCTTGCTATAATCACAAATAGAGTAAGTAGCAAAACCCAGATTTGAAATCATTCGTTGGCTACCAGACTCCTGCCTTACCCCACTTCTACCTTCTAACACTCACTTCCATTTTGATGGAAAAACTTGTGTCAGAGCGATCTCCTTCCAGGTAAAACTAGGGAAAAATATATGTTTGAAGGTGCTGGTGAGCTACCAAGTAACCAGGACTTGAAGTTTCAAGATCCTTGAAAGAAGGAGAACTCATTGAACTGAGATAACCATTCTGCATTGCTTTTTCTCTCAAAGCATTTGCTGTTTCATAAGAGGAACTAAGCAAATGGAAGCCTATTCTACATTCATGGATTAGAAGACCCAATATTATCTCTTCTCCCCAAATTAGCTTATAGATTATTGTAAGCCTAATCAAAACATCAGCATACTGGTGTGTGCGTGCGTGCATGTGTGCGTGTGCGTGTGTGTGTGTGTGTATAACAGGCTGCTTCCAGAATTTATATGAAGACACAGAGGGCCAAGAACACCTAAGGCAATCTTGAATTACAAAATTGGAAGGCTACACTACCAAACAAAGCTATAGTAATTACAAGTGTGTAGCAGTGGTAAGAGAGAGATAAACCAGTGGTGTAGAATAGAAAGTCCAGACATGGACTAACACTTGTCCAGTCACCTGATTTATGACAAAGGGGACATTGCAGTACAATAAGAAAAGATTCTTCTCTTTAACAAATGGTTCTGGGTCAACAGGATATTCATATGGAAAAATAATGAACCTTGTCACCTACTTCACACCTTATGCAAAAATTAATTCCAAGTGGATTATAATTATAAATGTGACAGTTAAAATTACAAGGCTTCTAGAGAATAACATAGGAGAATACATTAATGACTTTGGAGTAGACAAAGAGTTCTTAAACATTAGGGTGGAAGTAGCACTAAATAAAAAGGAAAATATTAGAAAGTTGGATGATATTAAAACTAAAAACTTTTGTTCATCAAATATACTATTGAGAGTGTGAAAAGCAAACTACTAAGTGGGAGAAGGTATTTGCAATAAATGTATTTGACAATGAAGTTGTGTCCAGAATGTAAAAGGAATGTGTACAATCAATCAGAAAAAGATAAACAATCCAATGTTTAAAAATGCAAAAAACCTTGAATAGAACTTCAAAAAAGAGGATATCCAAATGGCCAACGAGGATATACAAAAGGGCTCAGGATCATTAGCCATTATGAAGATGGAAATTAAAATTAGAAAGCAGTAACACTACATTCACTAGAATGGCTAAATCTAAAACACTGACAATATCACATGTTGACAAGGATGTGGAGCAACTGGATCTCTCATACATTGCTGGTAGAAGTGTAAATTGGAGGTTAAGCCATTGAAATTACTAATATCCAACTACTTTGACCTGCAAAAACTATAATTTCCTAAGGTTCAAATGAATACAACTATTTTGGAAAACTTTGTCAGCAATTATTAGAACTTAATATATAAAAACTTATGATCCAGTAGCAATTTCACTCTTAGGTGTAAATCCAACAGAAATGAGGACATATGGGCACCATAAAACATGATTAGGAATATTCACAGCAGCATTATTTGCAATAGCTAAAAAACTGTAAACCGCTCAAATATCCATCAACAGCTGAATGGAAAAATAAACTGTGATATATTTATTCAATAGGATATGCTTCAACAATGAAAATGAATAGACTATATCTATAGGTGATGACATAGATGAAAAACACACATAATACTGAGTGGAAGAAACTGGATACAAAAGAATACAATACAAAAATGTTGTATAAAGTTCCAAAAGAGGTAAAACTAATCTATGGTGATAGAAGACAGAATGGTGGCTACCTTTGGGAAGGGGGTATTAATGATTGGGAGGGGCACAAGATGGGGGTTCTGGGGTGAAAATGGTCTGTTTCTTGATCTGTCTGCATGTGAAAATCCATCCAACTGTACACTTATGCTTTGTGCACTTTACAAATGTATACATTTCTGAAATGTATACATACTTAAATTAGTTAATTAACATAATTTAGTTAAAAATCAGGGGTGATGGAGAACCCCAGATAGGTTTGTAACCCCAGAATGTTGGGGTGGGAGGGAGAGGTGCCCCAGTTATCATCAGGAAATGACCTAGTAGGTATTTTGAAACATATTTGCAGATGTGAAGACATGACCTGTTAAGGCAGAGAGGACTTAAGGACAGCACTTCACCATCCCTCCAAGCTCTCCATGCCTGCATATACTTTGGAGGAAATTGAGATGTTTCCTGAGCTGCAGTGGAGGACTCACAGCTGCTGAAAAGGCCATGTTATTTCCTACTCTTATTCATATCCTGCATGCTACCTGCTCACTGGTTTATGGAAAACACTGAAAACTGAGCCTTCTAAATTTGGCTCTTTGGAGCCCATACATCTTTTCTTCTCCCTCCAAAACTTCGCTTTTGAAAATGAAATTCTTGATTCTCACAATTTTCAGATCCTAATTTGGAAGTTAAAAGTTGAACTGACATCTTTATTTTTGCAGTCAGCTTTAACAATCTTTACTCTCTTCAAGGCAATGACCCTCTGGCTGAAAAGGACAAATGTGATGTACAGAGATGTGGGAAAAAGAAAAACACATTAAAATACTTTAAAATGTTATCTTGACACTTTATATTGTATTTATATTAACTTTCATATTCATTCAATAATAAGCAACAATAAAGTACAATATAAAATAAATCTTTAATATAGTTGTTTAGGGATGCCAAAAAGGCAACAAAAATAGATGGCATTGTATGCCAGTAATATGGCGCCCAGAACAAGGAGGGTGACCTGCCAGTTTTCCATTGTTCTGTGGCCAAGTTTTGGTTTCACACACTGTAAGTGGGTCATTTATAAACCAGAGCATGTTTAGGTATGGACAAAGAATGGAGGGGTACTATATTAATCCTTTTGAGTTACCATAACAAAAGACCATAGACTGGGTGGTTTAAACAACAGATATTTATTTCTCACACTTCTGGAGGCTGGGAAGTCCAAGATCAAGATGCTGACAGATTTGGTGTCTGTTAAGAACTGGCTTCCTGCTTCCATAGACAGCCGTCTTCTCATTGTGTCCTCATGTGGTGGAAGGGACAAGGTGGCTCTCTGGGATCTCTTTTATAAAAGCACTAATCCCATTCGTGAGGGCTCTGTTCTCATGATCTAATCACCTCCCAAAGGCCCTATCTCCAAATACTATCACCGTGGAGGTTAGGATTTCAACATATGAATCTGGGGGTACACGTTTAGTCTACAACAGGTGCTGACACTTCAACAATGGTTGAAGAAACTATATGTTTTAGCCCCACCCCCCAAAACCTAAAGAGAACATATCTGTTGACTTCAAATATACAAAAGGTGGTCCCCTGTTAGTATTTAAAATTTTCCTTGCACATGTGTTTTTTTTTGTTTGTTTTTTTGCAGTACGCGGGCCTCTCACTGTTGTGGCCTCTCCCGTTGCGGAGCACAGGCTCCGGACACGCAGGCTCAGCGGCCATGGCTCACAGGCCCAGCCGCTCCGCAGCATGTGGGATCTTCCTGGACGGGGGCACGAACCCGTGTCCGCTGCATCGGCAGGCGGACTCTCAACAACTGCGCCACCAGGGAAGCCCTGCACGTGTGTTTTGCATTATATTACCTTATGTACATTTTTGGATAAGGATGGATAGGTAAAACTTTTCCAAACAAAGACAATACAATTCAATTCCTTACATTGATCAGATCGACCTGTTCAACATATTTCTTTAAGTTTAAAATTTGTTTTTCATTTTCAAATAAAGTTTCAGATCAAATGAAAACAGAGTCTCATTTTATTAAGGCAATTATATGTGTATTGCTGAAGAACTTATTGCTGCAGAAGAGATTACAAAAGCTTGTTTGCTTCTTTTTTTTGCGTTACACGGGCCTCTCACTGTTGTGGCCTCTCCTGTTGCGGAACACAGGCTCCGGATGCGCAGGCTCAGCGGCCATGGCTCACGGGCCCAGCCGCTCTGAGGCACGTGGGATGTTCCCGGACCGGAACACGAACCCGTGTCCCCTGCATCGGCAGGCGGACTCTCAACCACTGCGCCACCGGGGAAGCCCGCTTGTTTGCTTTTTTAAGTGATTTTATATAATAGCCATTTTCTGCCCAGTACAGCACAGAAAATACATCCTTAAAATTTAGTATACAGTATTAGAGACCATTCATTGTCCCTATTTGCGTCAATAAACTTTGGGAAATAAAATATCCACATTGAGTTTTTTTGAAGAAGCTTCAAAATGAATTGGGGTTAGCAAAACAACAACAAAAATCTACTAAAACATGCATTTACATGATAAAAATAAACCTTCAGCTATCTGAATCATAGAAAATAGGGATTAAGTTTCTTTTATATGGAAAGAATTTCCCTTTTATGGAAAGAAATATGGATTAGTTACTTGCATTTTTCTAGCTAGTGTTTTATCTCATGAAATTGATCAGATATAAATAAAATTCAAGGATCAAAGAGTGGTAGGAGCGGGAACAAGTTTGGTGCACACTCAGCTGAAGTGATCAAAACGTAAAACATCTTTGGTTTCACAGGCTTTGCACAAGAACATTAAATAAATCTCCATTTAATAGTAGTTAAATAACATCCACCCTAATGCCCAATTACTTAGAGCAAACTTTCTGGTCAGTACTTTAACAGACATCTCAAAAATACTTGTAACATTCTATTGCAAAATTCTCCTGTTAAAGAGACACAGTGCCTTTAAGGTGTCATCAGTTTAGGTGTTTCAGTTCCATTCCCTCTGTCTGTCCCATCCCATCCCATCCCCCTCCACTTTGTTAAGTTCGTTCTATTCAGGTTCGCTGATTCCTGGCCTTCTACTGTGCACTTTAACATTTCAACATGGGGTGTCCTCTTTAACAGGAAATTTATGGGGCAGGGTTGGGGTAGTGGTAGCGTCCAATGTTTTTGAGACTATTTCATCATGAATGCCTCTACTGGAAACTGCAAAGTGGTTTCTCATTTAAACTTCAGCCTGTTTTATCTATTTTATCTCAGGTAAGAAGCAGAGTCCCATTTAAGGAAGAGAAATTTGTTTCTTGTCAAAACTCATTCACTCACATAGCCACATGTTTTAAAGCCTAATTAGTTTCTTATCTTCTTGGAGCTTAACACAACACTAAGATCTGAAAGGCCCCTAGATACCTTGTAGCAATGTCTTGGGAAAGAGGCTTTAGAATGATTTATTCATTCATTTATTCATCAACACATTATTTTACAGTGTTTATTGTGTTTTGGACACAGTGCTAGATGCAGGGGAAAACAACAGTAAGGCACAAGGTCCCTGACCTCTTCACAATTCCTCAGGTGCATATCACTTCCTTCCCCCCACCTTTTTTTTTCTTTCTTTCTTTCTTTTGGTTTTGAGCTCATATGTAGTTTCTCCTAATTATCAGCTCTTAAGAAATGAGTGGAGGCCCAGATTCCAATTCTGTACAAGGCACGTACATTGGGTGAGACTAGCCATATGCCTCAATTGGCACATATTTCTTTTGTCAAGAAAGGATTTGTTATGTCTTTCACAGAGATTTAAAAAATAGATGCAGTTTTTATTCTATTCCATGATGGAGCTATCACTAAAGTTCATTAAGGAAAATTAACATAGGGCAGTTGACACTGAATTTGGATTTAGTGACGCTATATGACATACAGTCTTCAGGACATAACTAAAAAATTGTTGTTTATCTGCAATTTATCTTTAACTGGGCATTATTTATTTTTTTCTAAATTTGGCAGTCTTATTTGGGCATCACAAATTTTATGAAGTGTGTTAGGTCCATAGTTTATCTTTCAGTAGAATCTAGTCCAAACACTGCCAACCAGAAGAGGCCCAGAGATCCTTTAGGATTGAATAGCATATGAATAATACCTGGCATATACCAGGTACTCTGTAAATGCCTAATTAAAAAAACCCAAACCTACTAAATAAAACTGTTTCACCTGGGTTAGACTTTGTTTTTCTGAGGCCTGGGCCTTCTCTGGTGAACTCATAAACACATCTGTGGGAGGGATTTCCCTGATGGTCCGGCGGTTAAGACTCCACTCTCCCAATGCACGGGTCTGAGTCAGGGAACTAGATCCTGCATGCTGCAACTAAAAGAACCAAGAGCCTTTCTATATTTGAGGCTAGAATGAAATTCATAAAAATTAAACTGCTCTGTAGAGGGCACGATGGTGCTTCAGGTGAATCTCTGGGTTCATGGCACAAACACTCTTTTACATAATGCTTATCTCGGAGACTAGAACCGTTCCAAAAGAGCTTCTCTCATATGCCAAGAAAGATCTATTTTAAAAATCCTTATTAAAAAAAAACCTATTTAAATATCATGGCAATGATCCCCCCAGGAAAGGTGTAGTATTACAAAGAAAATTGTAAGATAAAAACAGGAAGGGACTCTGAGGGAAAATTCTTTTCCCAGCTGAGACTTTCTGAACTCACGTACCCAATTAACTCCAAAGAGATTCACTACTCAGTACTTTTTAACTTACTTGTACATGAATATTTTACAGTGATTTTAAAGAACAGATGTTCTCATATTTTTCCCTCTTGCAAATAATCTTTTAAAATGTCTTCAATATTCCAAAGTACTTAACCTTTGCTCTGAGGTAATTACAGGTAAACATCTCGTTACCCACCAGGCGGGGTTTTGAAGGATGTTCCTAAATCACCTATGAGTCTGTTTGAAAGTTTCTGGCACCTGGTAGAGTCTCCCAAGAATAGGATGAGGATTTACTCAACACAAATGCCCAGTAATGTCACTGACAATAGTTGAGACTTCTTTCAAAACTCCCTCAGGACCCAGCTTCACACCAGAAATAAAAGGCAGAAGGTTGAAATCAGCCATGGATGAAAACACGGAAGAAACTGGGGATGACTAGGTTGCAAAAGAGTAATGGAAAGAAGACAGGAGAGCTTTCATTCAAACTCTGAAATACTATCAAGAGGAAGAAGTAAGGCCAGAGCCAGCATATCTAGGAGAAACTGAAGGAAGGTAGATTTCAGTCTGTGCCAGAGGAGACCCTCCAAGGATGAGAGGTCCCACTTCTCTACTGAACACAGCGACGAGACTGAAATACCGGCAGGGGAAATGGTCTAGATGAAGCCTGCCTTTGCAGCTCTATGATTCTGTGGTTCACAACAGTAAGGCCGGAATGTGCTATTTCACACCCCAGACACTGAGGATTCCCATTTGAATCTGAGTCTCAGCTCTAGCTGAGTGACCTTGGGTAAGTTGCTGAAGCTTCTCTATCTACAGCAAAGCATTGTTGTAAGGATTGAATAGCATATGAATAATACCTGGCGTGTACCAGGCACTCTGTAAATACCTAATTTAAAAAACCCAAACCTACTAAATAAAACGGTTTCACCTGGGTTAGGCTTTGTTTTTCTGAGGTCTAGGCCTTCTCTGATGAACTCATAAACACATCTGTGGCAGGGATTTCCCTGGTTGCCCAGCGGTTAAGACTCCACGCTCCCAATACAGGGGGCCTGGGTTCAATCCCTGGTCAGGGAACTAAGATCCTGCATGCCGCAATGAAGACCCCGTGTGCCGCAACTAAGACCCTACGCAGCCAAATAAATATTAAAAAAAACAAATAAAATAAACACATCTGAGGGAGAAAACCGTGGAATGTCCCCGTAGTTTAGTGGGGTTGAAGAGGTGAGCAGCCTGAGCCCTGGTGGGTTCGTGGGAAGATGGTTGCAGATTTCATAGTGGGTAGACGCCTGAACCAGCTCTGGCATTGCACCTCTGGAGCTATTGGGTATTGGAAGGTAAGTGAAAAAGGATTGGGCACTGAAAGTCATGACCTCCCTTTCAAGGCCCATTGTGGCCTGCAAGACTTTTCTGCAGGAAATAGTAGCAGCACTAGATAGGGATGCATGTAATGGATGGTAGGGGGCACAGGATAGATGGTGGGGGACACTGGATGGATGATGGGGGACACTGGATGGATGATGGGGGACACTGGTAGATGGTGGGGGACACTGGATAGATGGTGGGGGACACAGATAGGTGGTGGGGGATACTGAATGGATGGTTATTTCCAGTGTCCATGCAAGAGAGCCACAGGGGTTTTTTCCTACCCAACAAGAGTTTCAAAATGTGTAAACTTTTGCAGTTTTCATACAATCTAGGGGAGGGGAGGGAGCTATTAGGGTAAGATACTGGACCTCTTGCTTTTGGTGGATGTGACCATGAAACAGTTTTACCTTAATTTGCAGAATATATAAATGTGTCCTTCCTTGCATCCCTAGAGTATGCAGCACTTCTGCTTTTCCCTGGCACTTTCCCACATCAGCACTCTGTCCTCAGTGTCTCTTCCACTCAGCCTCAGCTTTCTCAGAACAATCTCTCTTTCTCCTCACTCCCTTCAGACTGCAGGTATCTGTCCTGGGGCTGCACTTATGTACTATTTACACTTTTTTCCAATATTATAGGGAGTTAGGAAAACATCAGGGAGGAAATGTTTTTTGTCGTAATACTAACTTTTTGTCTTTACATAGTTCAAAAAAGGCAACTGAGTTAAGCACGTTGCCTGCTTAGGCTTCAGTTGTCAACTCCTTGAAATGCAGGGATCAGAATCTCTAAGATTCCTCTGGTTCAAAAGTCTTGTGATCTTTGAGATAGTTGGAAAGTGCTATTTAATCATATTTATAGTCGCAGTGGCAAAAATGGAACTGCCATGGTGTGTCTGGATATCGTGACTTGTGTAGTAGACCTTTCATGTCAATGGCTGACCTTGGGAAGAGGGCATGTTGGCCTGGGAGAGATACAGGCTTTATTCTCTTACTTAAAAGCACTTCAGGAGAGATTGATCTCTAACCTCAAATTGCTTAAAGATATAGGCTCAGGGTCAGCCCTCACCTCTCAATCTGCAGCTTCCTGGAAAACTTATTCAAAGCCAAATGTGAAAACATTTTTGATTTAACAAGTAATCACCAACAGTGTAGTCACTCTTAAAAAGTACTCCCACGGTCCATTCCATTCTCTACCAGAATCCTCAATATCTTTATGCATAAAATGGAGGTAATTGTTGGAAGGATTATTGGGAGGACTGGATGAGATACGGTTTTAAAAGTTTCCTCTCACAACTGCTGTGAATAGGAGGTTCTTAGTAAATGGCAGCCTCAGCAGAAGTTATTGCCATTGTGCCTAGGCTCTCACATATGCTGTTCTGTTCACACCAGTGAGAGGTTATGGCTTTATCCTCCCTCCTATTATTCTGGATCCTGAAAGTGTCTTTTTTGAGGAACCAGATCTCCCAGCTGTGAACACAGTGAATCCAGGGGGAATTTTCTATCCAGTGATCCATTTCTTTGGAACTCTATTTGCATGATTTTCCATATTTAATGACATTCCACCAGCAGGATAAACATACATGCAAGATTGAACCATCTTTTCTTTCCCCTTGGATCAGGAACCCAAGAAAACAGGTGCAGGAAGCAGGTGGGAGCTGTGGTGGGCAGAATTCTGCTATGCCATACTCATCTTGCTCAATGGCCCCACTGGGATGTGGGTGAAAGAAATAAGGGGCCCTTCAGCTAACGAGGGGCTCATCTCTGTAATATATAGTGTGTCTACAGAGAAGGGGCATGGTGTGGAGTGCCTACATGCAGTTCTCCCAGAAGCCCTTTCAATCAAGACCAGAAAAAGGCAGTTTCCATGGCAGTGGTTGAGAGTTGTGAGGGGAGCCACATTACCGGTGGTTTGTGTAGAGATTCAGGACGCATGAACAATGAGGGAACTGTTCTTTAGAGATTTAAGGCATACAGTTTGGCCGTGAAGGGAAAGAACTAATTATGTCTCTGACAAGTGCAGTTTGCTCTTCTGGCTAGAGGAGAAAAGGAGAGGGCCCAAATAATATCTCTTTGACCTCTTTTAGAGAATATGAGAGTTTCCAGATTGGATGAGAGAAATGACAGAAAAGAAAGAATGAAAAGACTTCCAAAGAGATAAACAGAAATCAAGGTTTAGAGAGGGGCAAATGGATGAATGTGGCATTTTAAAATGTATGTACATGTACCCTCACCTTATTCCATAGCGTGCTTTGAAAGACTTTGCCGAAGTACACACAATACAAAAGGTTAAGAAATAAGTGAAGGGGTTGGGTTTTAAAAGGCATGTAGGGCTCTGGCTAAAGATTGTAGCCTAAGGGCATTTTTAGTTCTTGCTCTCCTTACAAACCCACTGAAAACAACAACAAATTTTTTTAAAAGAGGGAAAAGACCCTTCATCTTCAATAAAACAAGGAAAAGGCCACAAACTATGAAGCATAGCTACCAAATACTGTGAAATCTGGAGGAAAATGAGAGAGGCATGGAGACTGCCTCAGGGCTTGAGCAAGATAGAAATTTCCTAAATGTGAGGATTCCCATCCTGAAAGGGTCTTTGGCTAGAACGACCTCGTCCTGGGCTGGGTGGGTCACAGATGGATAACAGTGTCCCTGGAGAGGGCCAGTGCATCCCTGGGAACAATTGGGAAGTTGGTGCTGAAGGCAAACCTCACGGGTCTACCATTCCCACAACCTGAGGCTGACTTCTTTCTGATCACGCCCAAGGTGGGATGGGTGGAAGGAGGCTGAGGAAGCAGCATTTGCTATTTGCCAGCGAGCCTGTGGCTTAAAAGGCTTTCCGCAAACAGTATTGGCTAAAAATCTGAACGGAAATACGCATCCAGGTGAAAGGGAAATAGCGAATTTGATGAAAGGGGTTTTGTGACAAGAAACATGAATCAAAGTTTCACCCCCCTCCCCAGCACACCTCTCCTGCCCCTCCCCAAACAAAACTTCAATAAATACCTAATCTCATTAAAAGCCAGTAAGGAATACAAAATAATCCACATAAGACTTAGGTTAGATCCTGCAAAGATAGAAGGCATATGACTTATAAAAGAGGCAAAAGCCTAAGAGACATCTTGATTATGTTTGAAATATCCAAGATGCTTCACTCTGGTGTGTCTGGTGATGCCAAATTAAAGCATTATTTCTGTTGTGAAGAAAATAGACTTGGTCATGGACTTGAGTTAGCCAAGTAAATATTTTCTTGGCAGTGCACAACATCAGTGCAAAATGCCTATTATGCACTGACTGTAATTACAACATTCAATTAACATTCTTAAGTGATTATCATTTCTGGCCTGGTGGTAGTTGGGACTTGAGAGATATGAGCTCTGCCTGATATCTTTGCCAGGAAACCACTATCTGATATTTGAGTTTGGAGATTTGATGTGGACACACTGGTACAGAGGATGGAGGGGACGTGTACGTCGTGGCAAGTTTACATCACAACTCATTATGACTTGTTATCCAATCTTTTCAGTGAAACTGATTTTACTAAGGTTAAAAAGAAAAGTCCAGTTTCCAATCCAATAGGCACTTTTCAGTATTAGTTTACTTGACTTATTTCTGGGATATGTGGGGTTTTGACCATTCTTCTCCAGAGGATTAGAAAGATAGTATAGAAAGTAAGGTCTATGTAGAGAACACATTAAACCTCTCCTCAACACAGTAGGGCAGTGATTTATTGAGTGCCTGTTATGAGCAATTTGTAATTATTTCTCAAGTTTACAACCATGCTGCAGAAAAGCTGTCATCACTCCCATTTTACAGATGAGAAAACTGACCTAGGTTAAGTCATTGGTTCAAAATCAGATAGTAGTAATTGGAGGAGCTGAGATTCAAACCCAATGATGAGAGAATGAGCCAATTAGCACTGAAAGGGTCATAGTATTGAGCATTCCTCAGTCCGAAACGCTTCTTGAAAGAAATCTACCTATTTAAAAGCTTTGGTGGGGTTCAAGATGGAAATATGAATACACACATTTTACTCCACTCTCTGGCAAAATATCATTAAACGGGCCAAAGGAACATAATTAGAGGTGAGAAAATAAATATGCAGGAAATAGGGAGTGGTGCTTTCCACTTCCTAGAAATGACAAGTGCTTTCTGCAGGATGCACTGGGGACATACATGCATGGACTGAGCAGGTCGGTGGGGCTGACCAAGAACACTGGTCACATTCCATCACCGTCTCCTGGCTCAATGCCGGGCTGGAGGTGAGAATGAGCCATGGAATCTCTAGACGTTTATCAGAGCAAGACATCTACCCAGGTGCACCTGCCTGCCCCATTCAACCTGCATGGTGACCAGGTGAGGCAAGGACCCTATTTCACCAGCTTCTAACACAGCCTGGCCCCAAGAAGGGACAGAGTCAGGGCTTGACTCTCATCTGGTATTCATGCCTGGGAGGCCAACCGCTTACTCAATTGGTGCAAAGGAGTCCAAAGAGTCCTTGTCTTCTAGGATTCTCAATCTTTTGTGGAGTGCAGAATAAACTGAGCTCTGACAAATGGCAGGGAAGCCCCCAAGGGCAGGGAATGCCCAGAGGGAGTGTGAGGGAAAGGGGCCTCCTGGGAAAATGTGCCACTGTGCTAGGCTGTAAGTTTGATGCAACTGTGACCCTGAGTGGAGGGAAGCTCTGAATGAATGGGAGTATACGAAGAGGACACGAGTTGCTGGGACAAGGGGAGCAAGTACTTGAGAAAAGGGGAGCGACTGGGCAATACTCCAAACCCACGCATACCCTGAGGGGGCACACTTCCAGGCGTGTGAGGGAAGTTTGCTGAGAGGTGTGTGAGCAGGAGCGTGGTCAGAGTAGTGTTTTCCCATGCTTTGGAAGGTTCTGGGATATTCCTGAGTGCTCTGGCAGGAGTCATCATGGGGGTAGTTCAGGGGAGAAGTAGGGATTGCAGCTCTTTATTGCAGAAGGAAACTTCCTATCAAGACAGGGATAATGTAGCCTTGTACTGTATCTGAGGTAGTGGATTATGGTACACCCCAGGGTCTCAACAAACAGGACCGAAAAGGAAAACAGTCCTGCTAGTACTCACTGAGCAACAGTTTCCCTGGTTGTAAATGGGGAGGTGTAATATATCCTCCATCATGTGGTAACTGTGTAATTGAGCCTGGCATGTACAATATAAACTCAGCAACTATAAATGGACTCATTTTTTTGAGCTATTCGTGTTCCAAATCCAATGCTTCTTCCTCTATTCAACAATGACCTCTTCTGGGAAAGCAAACAAGCAGAGAAACAAATTTAAATTTCTTTTGTATAACATCTTAAAATTTGCCAATTTCCTTCTTCCTACATCTTTGGCCATGCTTTCTCATGCCATCTCATTCCACGGTTTTGTACACGTTGTTTCTTCCGTCTGAAACACCCTTCCTTGTCATCTCCCCAAATGACTTATCCTTCAACACTCAGCTCAGTTGTCACTTCTTCCCCTGCCTCTGGTCTGCACGTCCCTCCATGATTCACCCTCTCATGGTGTACCCTCATCCCGGATCACAACCGTCTAGACATCAGTCTCCCTCACTAGACTGTGAGCCCCTGAAGATGGGGGCTGTGTTTACTTTCTTTTTTTACCCAGCGCCCAGAATGTAGTAAATCTGAGCAAAGGTTTATTGAAGATTTGTCTTGAAGGAGAATCCATGACATATTGGAAGAAAATGCATTTTTAACCAATCTTGGCATTGAGTCACTGTGCACTCAAGAAAAAAAAAAAGAGAGAAGTTCTGAAATTAGATAAACTCTCATGATTCATTCATTTAAACAATTTTTACCCCTGAGGACTTCTTTATTGGGCATTGGTCCAGGCTCTGGGATGCAAAGGTGAGAAGGAGAGTCAGTCAGTCAGTGTCTGCACCCACACCAAAAGAGTGTGACATCAGGGCTCCACCTCAGGTATTCAGAGGGAGGAGCCACAGACCTTTCACCCACAGTGAGGTGCTGGGATTGTCTTCAGATACCTGAGGCTTGTAGCTGTTCTCTGACACTGTGTCGTAGAGGTGGTCTAGTGACTGGATAGGGGCATAAAGAGCTGTTGGATTCGGGCCCCTGTAATATGTGTAGAAGTAGATGTAGAAAGAGCAGCAGTGGTCCGGGGTCAGGAGACCCAGGTTCTTGTATGAGGCTTGCTATCAAAAGTTGTGTAACTTTGGGCAACCTGCTCCCTCTCCTTTGAGAGACGTTTCAAACTTTTGTAAGTTTCTGCTTATACAAAAAGGGGTGGGATGAGATCATCTAAGGTTCCTTCCAGAAAACTTCGGTCTACGACAGCTTGAAGCAGGTCCTGAAATCCATCGGCAGGAGCGCTTTGATTGCAAAGAAACCCCATGGCCTGCAAATTGGGCCTTCCCTGTTCCCAGCTGTGTGACTGGCATCTCACCAATATGGTCACAGCATCTGGTTTAGAGCACCAGTGCACAGCCTTGGAACTGTCAAACCTTTACCGCTGATCAGTTAAAGCCATCTTAATGTCTAAATGAAAGTCCATGAACTAGACCAACCAATTGGCCTCAGAAAGGAAGGGGAGGAAATCTGAGCACAGGGAGCTGAGTCTGTTTATTTGTTTCTTAATTCTAATTAGAGAAAAGAAAAGAGTGTCAGGAGTCTTTAGTGATTCACATCTTAATAGCCTGGTTATAATTTATTAATCCCTTTCATCAAATTTTCAACATCCCTTTCCCCAGGAGTCTGAGTGACTCAGATGTATTTATTGTTTGTAGGTGGGGTATCATTAAATATTTGGCATCTCCTAAAGCCGGTTGGGAAACTGGATTATATACCATGTGAAGGCAAACTACTTCTGAAGGGAGAGGCATGAGTAGGTAAAACATTAGGGAGAATGAGTGATACGTGCAGATACACATAGGTTTATTCTTTCAAATATTGATGACCTCATATCTATCTCTAATACTGACAATGCAAGTCTGCTATTTTACTTTCTCCTGTAATTTTCCCTTACTGGCCAATCCAGTGATTCTCCTTAAAGTGGAATACCAGCACTAGTAGTAAATGTATCATGCTTTTAAAAAATTATATATATGTAGTATGATGATTACCACAATAGAGTTAGTTAACACATCCGTCACCTCAGATAGTATCCTTTTTTTTTTGGTGGTGAGAACATTTAAGATCTACTCAGAAAATTTCATGAATGCAAAACACAGTATTGTTACCTACAGTCACCATACTGTATATTAGATCCTCAGACCTTGTTTATTTTATAACTGAAAGTTTGTACCCTTTGACCAACATCTCTCCATTTCTCCCATCGCCCCAGCCCCGGGAACCACCATTCTACTCTGATTCTATGAGTTCAACTTTTTTAGATTCCACATATAAGTGAGATCATCAGTATTTTCTGCTTTTTGCCTGACTTATTTCACTTAGCATAATATCCTCTGGGTTCATCCATGTTGTCACAAATGGTAGGATTTCCTTCTTTTTTTTTTTTAAGACAATAATATTCTATTGTATATGCATACAACACATCTACTTTATCCATTCATCTCCTGATTTCCATATCTTGGTTCATGTGAATACTGCTGCAATGAACTTGAGAGTATAGACATCTCTTCAAGATAGTGATTTTGTTTCCTACAGCTATTTACCCAGAAGTGGGATTGCTGGATCACATGGTAGTTCTATTTTTAATTTCTTGAAGAACTTCCATACTGTTTTCCTTAATTGCTGTACCAGTTTACATAACCACCAACAGCATGCAATGGCTTTCTCTAGTTGTGGCGAGTGGGGGCTATTCTTTGTTGAGATGCGTGGGCTTCTCACTGTAGTGGTTTCTTGTTGCGGAGCATGGGCTTTAGGTGCACGGTGGATTGCTGGATCACATGGTAGTTCTATTTTTAATTTCTTGAAGAACTTCCATACTGTTTTCCTTAATTGCTGTACCAGTTTACATAACCACCAACAGCATGCAACGGTTTACTTTTTGCCACATCCTTGCCAACGCTTGTTATCTCTTTCTGTTAACGGCCATTCTAACAGGTATGAGGGGATATCTTGTGATTTTGATGTTCATTTCCTGATGATTAGTGATATTGAGCACATTTTCATGTACCTATTGGGCATTAAGAAATCTTCTTGGACAAATGTCTATTCAGGTCTTTTGCCTATTTTTAAAATTGGATTTGTTTTTTATTTATTGAGTTGTATGAGTTCCTTACATATATATATATCTGCATTGGCAGGTGTACTCTTAACCACTGCACCACCAGGGAAGTCCTATATTTTGGATATAAATCCCTTATCAGGTATATGTTTTGCAAATATTTTTCCCATTCTTTAGGTTGCCTTCTCATTTCATTAATTTTTCCTTTGCTGTGCAGAAACTTTATTTTTTCATGTAGTCCCACTGTTTACTTTTGCTTGTGTTGCTTCTGCTTTTGATGTCATATCCAAAAAACTATTGCTAAGACCAATGTCAAGGAGGTTTTCTTCTATGTTTTCTTCCAGGAGTATTCTTTTTTAAAGATATTTATTTATTTATTTATTTTGGCTGCACCAGGTCTTAGTTGAGGCATGCAGGATCTTCGTTGCTGCATGCGGGATCTTTTAGTTGCAGCATGCGACTTCTTAGTTGCAGCATGTGGACTTCTTAGTTGCAGCATGTGAACTCTTAGTTGTGGCATGCATGTGGGATCTAGTTCCCTGACCAGGGATTGAACCAAGCCTCCAGGCCTCCTGAATTGGGAGAGTGGAGTCTTACCCACTGGACCACCAGGGAAGTCCCTCTTCCAGGAGTCTTATGGTCTCTTACATTTAAGTCTTTAATCCATCTGAGGTCTGTAACTTAGGGATTCAGTTTTATTCTTTTGCATGTGAATATCTGGTTTTCCCAGCACTATTTATAGAAGAGGCTATGCCTCCCGCATTGTATATTTTTGGTGCTTTGTCAAACATTAGTTGACCATATACATGTGGATATTTTTCTGGGCTCTCAATTATGTTCCATTGGTCTGTGTCTGTTTTTACACCAGTATGATATTTTGATTACCGTAGCTTTGAAATATAGTTTGAAATCAGGAAGTGTGATACCAACAGTTTCATTCTTTCTCCTCAAGATTGCTTTGGCTATCTGGGGCCTTCTGTGGTTCCATATGAATTTTAGGATTGTTTTTTCTATTCCTATGAAAAATGTCACTGGAATACTGATAGGGATTGCATTGAATCTAGATTGCTTTGGGTAGTATGGGCATTTTAATAATGTTAATTCTTCCAGTCCATGAACATGGGATAACTTTCCATTTCTGTCTTCTTTAATTTTTTCATCAGATCTTTCACCTTCTTGATTAAGATTATTCATAAGTATTTTATTTTAAATGAGATTTTTTCTCTATTTGCTTTTCAGATAGTTTGTTGTTAGTGTATAGAAGTGCAACTGATTTTTGTTATGTTGATTTTTTATCCTGAAACTTTACTGAATTTGTTTATAAGTCTAATACTTTTTGTTGGAGTCTTTAGAGTTTTCTACATATGAGATCATGTCATCTGCAAACAGAAAATTTTATGTCTTCCTTTCCAATTTGGATATCTTTTACTTCTTTTTCCTGCCTAATTGCTCTGGCTAGGACTTCCAGTACCAAGTTCAATAGAAGTGGTGCGAGTGGGCACCCTTGTCCAGTTCCTGATCTTAGAGAAAACGCTTTCAGCTTTTCATTGTTGAGTATGATATTAGCTGTGGGCTTGTCATATATGGCCTTTATTATGTTGAAGTATATTACGTCTACATCTAGTTTGTTAAGAGTTTTTATCATGAAAGAATGTTGAATTTTGTCAAATGCTTTTTCTGCATCTATTGAGATGATATGATTTTTATCCTTCATTTTGTTGATATGACCTATCATATATATTAATTTGTATATGTGGAAATGTCCTTACATCCTAGGAATAAGTTCCATTTGATCATAATCCTTTTAATGTGCTGTTGAATTCAGTTTGCTAGAGTTCAGTTGAGAATTTTTACATCACGTTCATCAGGTTTATTAGCCTGTAATTTTCTTTTCTTATAGAGTCCTTATCTGGCTTTGGTATCAGAATGATACTAGCCTCATAAAATGAGTTTGGAAATGTTTCCTCCTCTTCAATTTTGGAAGAGTTTGAGAAAAATTGGCATTAATTCTTGTTTAAATGTTTGAATTATTTAGAATTCACCAGTGAGGCTGTCTGGTTTCTGCTGGGAGGTTGGGAGGTTTCTGATTACTAATTCAGTCTCCTTACTTATTATTGGCCTGTTCAGATTTTCTATTTCTTCATAATTCAATCTTAGTACATTGTATGTTTCTAGGAATTTAAGCATCATCTCTTCTAGATTATCTGATTTGTTGGTGTATAATTATTTATAGTAGTCTCTTATGATCCTTTGTACATCTGTGGTATCAGTTGTAAGTCTCTCTAATTTATAATTTTATTTATTTGGATCACTTCTCTTTTTCTTCTTATTCTAGGTAAAGGTCTGGTAGTTTTTATTATCTTTCAAAAACAAACTCTTAAATTTCATGGATCTTTTCTACTGTTCTTCTGTTCTCCATTTCACTTATTTCTGCTCTAATCTTTATTATTTCCTTCCTTCTATTAACTTAGGGCTTAATTTGGTCTTCTTTTTCTAGTTCCTTGAGGTGTAAATTTAGGTTATTTATTTGAGATCTTTTTCTTTTTTTCTTAATGTAGGTATTTATAAATATGTTTTCCTTTTAGAAGTGTGTTTGCTGCATCCCATAAATTTTGGTATGCTGTGTTTCCATTTTTGTCTCAAGATATTTTTTGATTTTCGTTTGATTTCTTTTTTAACCCATTGGTTGTTTAGGAGTATGTTGTTTAATTTCCATGTATTGTGAATTTTCCAATTTTCCTCCTGTTATTGATTCATACCATTGTGATTAGAAAAGATACATGATATGATTTCAACCTTCTTGAGTTTGTAAAGACTTATTTTGTAGTCTAATATGTGCTCTATCCTGGAGAATATTCAGTGTGCCCTTAAAAATCATGTGTATTCTATCTATACATGTCTGTTAGTCTCATATGGTCTATGGCATTGTTTAAATCTGCTGTTTTCTTATTAGTTTTCTTCTGGATTATCTATCTATTGTTGCGAGTGGGATAATAAAGTCCCCTACTATTATTGTATTGTTTTTTTAATTTCTCCTTTTGGTTCTGTTAATATTTGCTTTACATATTTAGGTGATCTGATGTTGGGTGACATAAATATTTACAGTTGTTATATCCTTTTCATGAATTGGACCCTTTGTTATTATACAACTGACCCTTGAACAATGCAGGTGTTAGGGGCACCAACCCTCTGTGCCATTGAGAATCCACATATAACTTTACAGTAAGCCCTCCATATCTGCAGCTCTGCATCCACAGATTCAACCAACTGTAGATCATGTAGTACTGTAGTGTATTTAGTGAAGGAAATTCACATATAAGTGGACCCATTCAGTCCAAACCCATGTTGTTCAAAGGTCAACTGTAGGGCTTCCCTGGTGGTGCAGTGGTTGAGAGTCTGCCTGCCGATGCAAGGGACACAGGTTCGTGCCCTGGTCCGGGAAGATCCCACATGCCGCGGAGTGGCTGGGCCCGTGAGCCATGGCCGCTGAGCCTGTGTGTCCGGAGCCTGTGCTCCACAACGGGAAAGGCCACAACGGTGAGAAGCCCGTGTACCGCAAAAAAAA
>NW_020185326.1:3468130-3475112 GCF_003031525.2 Neophocaena asiaeorientalis asiaeorientalis | reverse complement strand
CAAAGGGTGAAAAACCCCTACAACAAAAAAAAAAAAAAAAAAAAAAAGTCAACTGTATAATGACTTTTTTTGGTCTCATGATCATTTTTGACTATTTTGACTATACTATAACAGACTATTTTGTCTGATATAAGTATATCTATTTCTGATCTATTTTGGTTCCCACTTGCTTGGAATATCTTTTCCATCCCTTCACCTGTATGTGTCCCTAAAGCTACAGTGAGATTATTATAGGCAACATACCATTGGCTCTTGTTTTTTATCCATTTGGCCGTTCTGTGTCTTTTGACTGGAGAATTCAGACCATTTATGTTTAAAATAATTGATAGGTAGGACCTACTATTACAATTTTGTTCATTGTTTTCTGACTGTTTTGTAGTTTCTTTCTTCCTCTTTTGCTGTTTTCCTTTGTGATTTGATGACTTTTTGTAGTGGTATGCTTTGATTCCTTTCTCTTAATCTTTTATGTATCTACTACAGGCTTTTCCTTTATGGTTACCATGAGAATTACATAAAATATCTTATGGTTATCCTGCTTTAAGCTGAGAACAACTTAACTTTGCATACAGAAACTCTATATTTTTATTTCTCTGTCCCCTCAAATTTTAGATTATTGACATTAAAATTTATGTCTTTTTATATTGTGTATGCAATAACAAATTATTTTAGTTATAGTTATTTTAATACTTTTTAAACTTTTATACTAGAGTTGAAAGTGATTTATGGACCATCATTACAATATTAGAGAATTCTGACTTTGATTATATATTTACCTTTACCAGTGAGTTTTACACATTCATATGTTTGTCTGTTTGTTTTAAAAGATTTTTTGAGGTGGACCATTTTTAAAGTCTTTATTGCATTTGTTACAACATTGCTTCTGTTTTACGTTTTGGTTTTCTGGCCGTGAGACGTGGGATCTTATCTCCCTGACGAGGGATCGAACCTGCACCCTCTGCTTTGGAAGGTGAAGTCTTAACTGCTGGACTGCCAGGGAAGTCCCTACATTCATATGTTTTTATGTTGTTAATTAGTGTTCTTTCATTTCAGCTTGAAGAACTCCCTTTAGTATTTCTTGTAAGACAGGTCTAGTGATGGTGAATTCCCTAAGCTTTTGTTTGTCATGCTTTTATTTATTCTGTTCTCTTCACCTACAAAGAACCAAAATATGTGGCCACATTATTAAGGCTCTATCATTATTACAGAGCAGGAATGGACCTCAGGAGTTATTTTAAAGATGAGGCCTGGAATGAAATGATTCAGAATCATAATTCTAAAGATGGAAAGGGACCTAGTGGGTCTATCCTCTTTTGAGACTATAAACTCTTCTACAGCATTTCCAATAAAAGTTGACCTATCTTGGGTAGTCTCCCTCCAGAGACAGAGAGCTTACCATCTTCTGAGGCAGTCTTTCCACCATGAGAGCTTGACTATTAGAAAGTTCTTCCTCAACCAGCTAAAATCTTTCTCCCTTTAGCTTCTTCTCTGTGTTTTTCAGTTTTCTCCATGGTGAGCAATAGCAGACCCAGATGGTGGATGGACCCAGAATGGGAAGAATCCTGAGAGAAGGACAGCCAAGTTTGACACAAACACCAGCAATCCCAGGTATGCCTGCTTCAGATGGCATAATTCCCTAGATACAGTGGATATTAACTAATCATATGGCTTGCTCTGATTAGAAAAAGGGATCCCTTTGTCTAGCCTAGTTTACTGGAATTCTATAATTGATTTTAGTGCTAACGTCTTGGCCAATAATGTCATATTTTGGTGCTCTTGAGCAGGTCTGTCTTCTTTGGACTTGAGGAAGAAAGTAATTGGGCCAAGGCAAAATTTAGGGTATATCTGGTTCCCCTGGCCAAATCCCATTTTCATATCACCTTCCAAACTTATAACTTCTGATATAGCAGATATTGACACTCTATACCCTTCAGCTCACATAAATTAACCTTAAACTTACATACTGCATCCTTGGGCTCACACTGCACCTTCTCAGCCTCCTTTCCTAGCTACCAGATGCTTTCCTGGCCTCATATCATGGCATCATCCATGCTTTTGGGCCCTCCATTTCTGAGTTCCTCCCCTCCTTGTAAAGCAGAAGCCCTTTAACATCTTTGGCCCAACATTTATTTACATGGCTCAGGGCCTAGCCAGCACCCCCAGCTTTCTTATCTACTAAAGTTTTCCTTGGAAAACAGGGTCTTCAGCATCTTTATTGGCATATCTGGAAAATGTACACACTCACAACACAGAGTTGTTTTTTCCTTTCCTACCAATAGCCAATGTATAAACCTAACATACCAGAATCTGCAAATCCTATATTTTCAGTTGTTTTTAATGATGTAAACCAGTTACTTCCCAAGAGCTATCTCATCCACACTGTTCCACTGTAATGGTAAGGTGACCATTTTCATGGGAGGAACTAGGAAGCATACCCATTGCCTAATTTCTAACCATCCTGAAGATAGCTTGCCAGAAAGCCTCAAGATTTCCTAATGGTTGGATACACCACATCTGGAGTCTGTGTACATCTTAAACCCAGCCAACTGATGAGCAAGCATGATGTGGAGAAGCTCACCCAGGCCTCCTGAATATTTGTAAAGAAAGAAATAATGAAAACCTCACAAAGTACAAATCCTAGGAGGCAAAGTGGCTAACATCTAACTTTCCATTTTTGTTTCAAAGCACTCACTTGAACAATGGGGTTTAGGATGGAATTTGTATTGAATTTCTTACTAACGGATCTTTAGGGGACATATGCACTGCCTGCTGTTGTCCAGATATTTTCTCAAGAAAGTTACCTTCCTGTCTGGTACTTTTCAGTACTTATTACTTTGGCCAAAAATCAAATCAGGTAAGGGAAGATTTGGCCTTCAAGTGACATCTGTCATCATTATAATGATAATAGTGATAGCTAACTACATGGCAGTTACCTGAGTCCCAGGCATTTTATATGCATTGTCTTTAATCCCTCCATCTCTAGGAAAATATGTATTATTGGTGATAGTAATAAGATGGCAAGATATTTTGCTGAGATCTCAAACCTATGGGTCCTTGATCAACTGCCCACCCTCAGTCTGACACCAGTCCTGCTAGCTCCATGAGCAAGGTAAAAATGGACAAAGCTAGTCAGAGGAAATATGTTTATAACTACAAAGGGAGCTTTGGTACCAACTCTTCCCACACTGGTGAGATAGGTTAGACTATGTCTAAGGACCAATTTTCTGCTCCTGGATGGACTAAGTCCTACATGAAAAACCATCCTAGCTCATTCTGAGAGCTATCATTCTCACGAGCAGAAAGAAGAAAGAACACACCCAAGGGAAAGAGCATAAAGGGAAAGTGTCTTCCTAAGATATAGTGCAATAGGCTTATATCTCCCACCCTACCCACCCTTACAAAATTAATGGTAGGAGAGAGCAGTCTCATAAGCTAGAACAGCTTCCAGACCTTCCTGGCCAACCAAAGTTACAGACATAATCAATCCAAAAAGGAAAAGGATCCAATAGGGCGTGCCATGTGGAAGGAATAATGTTTTAAGTTCTTTGTTCCTCCTTTTGAAAGCTTTTCTTGTTAGTACAGAAATGGCAAATTACTGAGATGTGTGCAGATGCTTGCTGCTCCTGAATCATGGCCAACATCCCAGTCAGTGACGGCTCTCATTCTTGCCAAACCTAGCATCTTTCTCAACACGATGCCTTAAGCAGTTCTATTAGATGACAGGAAATGGTGAGTGTTTAAAATCCTTTCACCATCATTATCTTAGCACCTCAGTAGAGCAGTGCCTGTCCCCCATGTCAGAAACCTCCTGCTGTGGGGAGACTGTGCTTTCTTTCCTCCCCAGAAGTTGGGGCCTTCAGCCAACATACCTCCATATTTTGGGTCTCTCTTTAATTTAGGGATGTGGCCCTAGGCCAGAAAAAACAAGAGTATCAGAAAAGTCCTGCCTGACTCTTCACGAGGCCTCTTCTCCAGTCCTTGCCTCTTCTCTTATGTCTAGACCTGGGAGCAATGAATGGGCAGCTCAGCCTGTTTTTCTCATGGTTACCTGCTAAGTTAGGCAAGATAACCTCACCTATTCCATCTTCCGTACAGAAAGTCATTTTGTACAATCAAGCTCACCAGACAGGTTCATACAGCATGCATGGAAGAATGAAGTAACACTCCCGTGCCCCCCCTCAATGTTAATAACATCCTGAATAAATGCCAAACCAGACAGGAAGTCAGGACAATAGGCATAAACTTGGACTTTCTCGAGCCAACCTGGATGTCAGTTCACTTATTCAAAAGTACCTCTAAGAAGAGCATAAGATCAGTCCCACACCCAAAGAATGTAGAAATCACAAGCATATCTCAGGATTAATGTGACTTCACAGTTACCCTCCAGCCTAATATCTAGACTAGAAGCAAACCAAATACAATAGCTCTCTGGTCCCATTTCCCTACTTCCCAAATGAAGAATACCCTGGGATCCATTAAAAAAAAAAAAATAATACAGCACGTGGCCTCCCAATATGTAAAACAGGAGAGCCCCAGAAATGGAGATAAGATGAAACTGATCTCTACCAGTTGGATGTTCCTCAGTCCCCAGAGGTGGACTCTAAGGAGGGTTCTTTTAATCTCATTTAGTCCCCGGTCTTTATCTCCTGGAAGCTAGCATATGTTGTTGGCATTTGGCTTTGAGATAAGTCTGTGTTTTGCAGATGCTGCAAGAGAGTCCTGGCACAGCAATTAGTCTTGTTGAAGAAGTGGGACACGTGAGAGAGCTAGTTATGGATGGACCCAACTCAGGATGAATGAAAGTTTTACTGCAGCAGAAGATACCTGCCTGCAGCTACTGAAGAAGAAACCCAGTTTCCATCCCAGCTTCTGCAGTTCCTGTGGCTCCCACAGCTAGGTACAAAAGGTACAAAAGGAGCTTTTGATATAATTGGAGAATGTTTCTCTCTGTGGCAATGGGGTACTGATTAAAATATGAGGGGATGCAATGATGACTTATAGTGTGGTGGCAAATGTGGGCTTGTCTGTTGTGATAATGGTTTGTTGCTTTTGGATGTCCATATGTAGCCTTCAGCTTGTTAATCAGGTGGTTAAAGTGAGAGAACATGACTTTTCAGCTTAGTGTGGAGAGTGTAGGGCAGCATGAGAGAGGCATTTGTAAAGACCTTGGGAGTATGAACCTCTCATCTCAGTGGTCCCATGTAGGACCAAGTGGGACGTAAAAGCAGTGGAAAGGATTAGAGAAACAGCATTGCCAAGATACTACTAGGACTGTTGTGGTAATTCATGATTATTTCTCTTGTGGGGGACATCTATGTGTCTGATAGGTCTGGTCCTTGAGCCCATTGCACTAATTGGAGCTAAACAAAAAGGTTGGCCTCTAGAGGGCACACTAGGTCTTGAGTCTGGTGGAGATCAAATTAAGGACATGCTTGGATTATAGTTTTCCAGGATGGCGGGCAAATTGAAAAATTCTGTTGTCTGAGTAGCAGGCTCTGCTTAGACCCTTCTCTCTTTGCACCGTATTTTTTAAGGATCCTACTTCGAGCCTTCGTCTCCATCTCCTAAGTGAGGAGTGTCTAAGAAGCCACTGCTTGTCCTCCACAGACTAGTGGAAACCACAGTGTGGCAAGCATTTGGAGAGAGTGTGGGTAGGTGGCTTAGTCAGGCTGCCTTAAGCTTTAGGGAGTGGCTAGCTTTCCCTGCTCCAGAGTTGGGGCACAGCCTGAGGAAAGGGTACCCTACAGGCCAGTTAGCCTGTTTCTGGCCAAGGATTCAAGCCAGCGGCTGAATGGAATTCTAGGCTCACACATTAGCCAGCCCAAATTGCCCGGATGTTCTATTAGGGCTTGAGGCCATGATTAGTAATGAAGAGAGTGGATATCTACCTGCCTTGGCTCACCCTTCAAGGACTCCATAGGTCACAGCACAAGATCTAGAGGTTGCAGTCCTGGCTTCTTACAGACAAAACCAACCAATATCGTCTGTAGTGTATAAATAAGGTCATAGGGCTTAGAAGTAGTGGAACCAGGATTGATCCTTTCCTCCAACTCTTCATCCCAATGCATTACTGGTCTGGGAGTCGGGACACATGTATTTCAGCCCTGTCTCTGCCACACTCCATGGAATATCAGGAAAGCTCTCTCTTTAGTCTCAGTTTCCTCATCTGACAAATGCATGGCTCACACCAGGCCTTCTACAATTCTGACATTTAATGATTCACTACATTATCACCCACTCCTAATGTTCTGATCGAGGGACTTGGTATTTTTATCTTTTTTTTTTTTTTAAAAAGTCATCAAATCAGGAATTCAAGCCTGTAGCCAATGAACTCCCCCCTCCCACCCCTTTTGAGAAACAATCCTCAGAATCCCAAGGAAACCAGGTCCAGGACTTCCCCCAGGGGAGGATTCTGCATGCGCATAACTTATTCTGTCTTAAAAAAACAAAACTCTTGTGACATCCTTCCCCCCAGTGAAGTCATCGACTTGCAACTTCCCTTCCCTTCCCAAGTCCTCGCAGAACTTTAGGCAAATTAAAGTAGGAGCATTTGATCTCCCCAGATGTTTTGGTCACAGAAGGGCCACATGTGTGCACACATTCCTGGATATTTTTAGATTTTTTTACAGGCTCCAAAGTTCTAACTGCTTCTTCACTCCGTGCTTTGTGGCCGCTGCTGGGAGATGCTCTGTCAAAGCAGCAAGGCAGAGCCTGATGGAAGAGGGCCTGGCATGGGGAGGCTCCCAGAAGTTGCTCTGAGTGACCCCAGAAAGCTGCAAGGCTTCAGTCCCTGAAGCCTCTCTGGCCACCAAGAGGAAACAAACTGCTGCCATTTAAGACTTATGGGTGGGCTTCCCTGGTGGCGCAGTGGTTGAGAGTCCGCTTGCCGATGCAGGGGACACGGGTTCGTGCCCCGGTCCGGGAAGATCCCACATGCCGCTCCCAACAGTGAGAGGCCCGCGTACAGTAAAAAAAAAAAAAAAAA
>NW_020185326.1:3322759-3467851 GCF_003031525.2 Neophocaena asiaeorientalis asiaeorientalis | reverse complement strand
AAAAAAAAAAAAAAAAAAAAAAAAAAAGACGTATTGGGGTACACAGACTCTCCCTGAAAGAGTTCTGGCTGAAAGTCTCCTAAAAATCATACCAAGGCCCCAGTAAAGAGGTAACAAGATATAGTGGAGAAAATATTGGGCAGAAGGTCAAGAGATGTGACTCTGGCTCCCTTATAACCAGTTACTTTTTCTCTACTGGGCCTTAGTTTCTCTGTCTGCAAAATGGGATACTTCATACACGTAGAAAAGAGGTCTGCAAACTATGGCCTGCAGGTTGGCTGCCTGTTTTGTTAAATAATGTTTTATTGGGACAAAGCCCCAATCCCATTTGCTTACATATTATCTGGGGCTGAGTTACAACAGAAGAGTGGGCTAGTTGTGACAGAAACAACATGGCCTGTAAATCTCATATATTTAGTCTCTGGCTCTTTAAGAAATAGTTTGTTGGCCCCTGATGTAGCAGATACTGCCTTCACTGTTCAAGGACATGCCAAAGGTATCCTACTGTCAGCAGCTGGGACTCTCCTCCTTTCTCTTAGAGGGAGGGGTCATGGAAGTTAATGTCCCCGGGAGCAGCCCTCAGCCAATGACAAATGGTTGGAGGTAGCTATCTCAGCTTCCTCACCTCACATAGGACAAACCTGAAATGAGTTTCGTATTGTCTCCTAGACATCACCACTAGGACTGAGCCCCAGATGCCTACAACAGTAGCCTCCCCAACACCACACCATGTATTGGCTTCCTCCCCTGTCTCCCCTCTCTACTCTTCTGCCCCTGCTTCCTGGATTCCATTCCCCCCAAACCTCTTATACTCAAATCTTAGACTCAGGGTCTGCTTCTGCAGGTGCCCAGCCTAAGACAGGACATGAGTCTTACACACCTTCTTTTTTTTCCCTGGTTGGCATTCCATCTGCACTAAGCTGCCCATTCAGTTCTGGGCTTGGATGAAAGACCACAAGGCAGGATGTGGGATGTTTTCCTGAATAACCACCATGGTGGTGGATGACACACGCTGGAAGCGCAGGGGAGTTTGTTTGCCATGGGTTGAGTCTGGACCACAGGAGAGAAAATGACAGATATATGTGCCCTACTTTCCCCCTCTTTGGACTTCTGTGAAGTGTGGTTTCTCTTTAGAAACTTTCCAGGGAATTTCCATGTGCTGAGAAAGGATGCCTGCCGAGAGACCTACTGTGTTTCTTTGGCACCTCTTTGAGTAGTTGGATAGTGGTTACCTGTTTGAGAGCCCCTGCATCTTCCCTTGTCTCACTTCTGAATCTTTTCTCCACCCTAACCACCCTGAGTTTGCACCTCCCAAGTAAAGTCGCAGTACTATATCCTTGCCTCAGGCTCTGCTTTCCAGAGGACCTGAGCTAAGGCATAGAGTTGGTTTAAATATCTCTAAGGACTCTTTCAGCTCTGACATACTAGACTTCTATTAAATTCCATTTTTCACATACCTAGCAATAAAAAAGATATTGTATATCTACTGTGTTGGACATGAAACACCATTTAATCCTCACAGAGATTAGTTTTTCAGGTATGCCAGGGGTATTTCTTGTCACAATTCAAATCAGACCAACAGAGGATGTTATAATAATAATTACTAATAATATTTATTAAGTTCTATATGTTAAGCCTTGAGTTATACTTTAAAAGCATTAATTATTTGATCCTCATTTAAACCTTATCAGGTTCTATTATTACCTTCATTTTACACAAGAGAAAAATGAAGTTCAGAGAAGGTAAGCCGTTTATCGTAAGTTGCATGGTAAGTGGCCAAGCCAGAATGTGATACCAGGTCTGACAGTTTCCAAAGGCCATGTTCAAAATTATGTACCTTATTACATCTGATATAAGCAAATATAATACTCTTCCAAAACTTTTTCTTTGAATAGACGTTTCACTAATTGAAAATATATGGATGGCAAATAAGCACATGAAAAGATGCTCAACATCATTAGTCATTAGGAAAATGCAAATTAAAATCATAGTAAGATACCGCCATACTTACTAGAATAGTTAGAATTAAAAGACTGGCTATACCTTATGCTGGCGAGCGTGTGGAGGAAGTGGACTCTTATACACTGCTGATGGAATGTAAAATGGTACAATTAACTTGGAAAACAGTTTGGCAATTTCATAAAAAGTTAAACATAAATTGTACATATGACCCAGCCAATCTACTCTTAGGTATTTACAAAGAAAAATGAAAACATACGTCCTTACGAGACTTGTATATAATTGTTCATGGCAACTTTGTTTGTAACAGCCCCAAACTGAAAACAACCTAGCAGGTGAATGGACAAATTGTGGTATATGCATATAATGGAATACCACTCAATAATAAAAATGAATAAATTTTTGATACATGCAGCAACATGCATGAATCTCAAAACAATTATGCTGACTGAAAGAAGCCAGATAAAAACAAGTACATACTGTATGATCCCACTTGTATAAGTGCTAGAAAATGCAATAAGAAGAACAGAAAGCAGTGGTTGCCTGTGTGTATGTGTGTGTGTGTGTGTGTGTGTGGGTGTGTGAAGAGGGATGAGAAGGATAATAAAGGAGTCCAAGGAAACTTTTAAGGGTGGTGGATATATGTTCATTGTCTCCATTGTGGCGATGGTTTCATGGGAGTATACATATGTCAGCTGTCATCAAATCATATGCCTTAAATATATGCAGTTTATTGTAGGACAGTTGTATCTCAATATAGCTGTAAAACACAAAACTAAATTCTGCGGGTAACTGCATACCACAAGAGATGACACTGGAGAATTGTTCTCTTGCATTGTCTTTTGGGATTGTCCATGGAAATTAAACCAGTGGTGAAGGAATGAGCTGATTGATCTTGTCTTGGCTGACTCAGAATGGTGTAGCCAAAGAGAAAAAGAGATAGGGATGCGGTATTGGCAATTTAGAGACAGTCTCTTTACCTCCTAGAGCTTCAGCTTCCTCATCTATTAAATGGGATTGTCTCTTGTGCCCTGCCTTCCCCATAAAGCTAATTTAAGGAAAAGTAAGCGACCTGGCTCTCAAATGTGAATGACCAAATTTCCCTGTTGATATAACATGCATTTGCCAAGCATCTGGTGGCAATCCCAGTCCTGGATGCTGTAGGCCCACCATGGGGGGAACTGGGAGCTTACAACTCTGCCTCTAGAAATGGCACAGACCATCTTTCTTCTGGTCTCTGCTCCTCTGTCATTTTGTTACCAGACCCTGTTTGTCTGGTCCCTCAGACTCATTCCTGTCTCTGATTCCCACCTGCTTTGCCTGGCCCAGTTGGCCTGACATCACTCTCTGCATTTTCTCCAGCTCCCCATGGATCCTCTGCATTGAGCGACAATAGGCTAGACCTGCCTACCCACCCCAAGATCAAGGAGAGATTGGCTCCGCTTGTTCAAGGTCACCCCAGGCACTGGGAAGATGTCAAAGGGAACCCACAGTCTTGTGGGAGAGACAGCTGTGCCAGCACCTGTCCTGTGTGATGATCTATGGTACAGGTGCCATCTGCCATCCCAGGGACATGAGGGTGCAGGGGGCTTCACAGATGAGGAAATGGCACAGCTGTACCCAGAAGGATGGGTGAATCCTGGCCAGACAGAAGTAGGAGAACATTCTAAAGAGAGGACAAGAAATCCCCTGCCTCAAGGGCAAAGGCCTTGGGGTATTGGTACACTGTGAATGGCTTGATGTGACCACAAACACACAGGAGGTGAGGCTGGAGGGTAAGCCAGATTATGGAAGTAAGGCTTGGTGCGCCGTATGCCGAGGAGTTTGGGTTCAAATCTGAAGGCACTGGGTACGTACTGAATGGTTCCAAGCCAGGGTGTGACACTCCCAGTTCACTCATTTGTGGGGTCCTTCTCAAATCTAACCCAGAAGGGTTGCTTTCTCTCTAGAGCAGGGCTTTTTTTTTTTTTAAAAACATCTTTATTGGAGTATAATTGCTTTACAAAGGTGTGTTAGTTTCTGCTGTATAACAAAGTGAATCAGCTATACATATAAATATATCGCCTCCCTCTTGCATCTCCTGCCTACCCTCCGTATCCCATCTCTCTAGGTGGACACAAAGCACCGAGCTGATCTCCCTGTGCTATGCAGCTGCTTCCCACTAGCTATCTGTTTTACATTTGGTAGTGTATATATGTCCATGCCACTCTATCACTTCGTCCCGGCTTACCCTTCTCCCTCCCCGTATCCTCAAGTCCATTCTCTACGTCTGTGGCTTTATTCCTGTCCTGCCCTTGGTTCTTCAGGACCATTTTTTTTTCTTTTCTTTAGGATTCTCCATATATAGTATCATGTCATCTGCAAACAATGAGTTTTATGTCTTCTTTTCCAATCTGGATTCCTTTTATTTCTTTTTCTTCTCTGATTGCTGTGGCTAAAACTTCCAAAACTATGTTGAATAATATTGGTGAGAGTGGGCAACTTTGTCTTGTTCCTGATCTTAATGGAAATGGGTTCAGTTTTTCACCATTGAGAATGATGTTGGCTGTGTGTTTGTCATATATGGCCTTTACTATGTTGAGGTAAGTTCCCTCTATGCCTACTTTCTGGAGGGTTTTTACTGTAAATGGGTGTTAAATTTTGTTGAAAGCTTTTTCTGCATCAGTTGAAATGATCATATGGTTTTTATCCTTCAGTTTGTTGATATGGTTTATCACATTGATTGATTTGTTTTCTTCTTTCTCTAATTGCTTTAGGTGTAAGGTTAGGTTGTTTATTTGAGATGTTTCTTGTTTCTTGAGGTAGGATTGTATTGCTATAAACCTGCCTCTTAGAACTGCTTTTGCTGCCTCCCATAGGTTTTGGGTCGTCGTGTTTTCATTGTCATTTGTTTCTAGGTATTTTTTGATTTCCTCTTTGATTTCTTCAGTGATCTCTTGGTTATATAGGAGTGTATTGTTTAGCCTCCATGTGTTTGTATTATTTACATATTTTTTTCCCTGTAATTGATATCTAGTCTCATAGCGCTGTGGTCGAAAAAGATTCTTGATATGATTTCAATTTTCTTAAATTTACCAAGGCTTGATTTGTGACCCAAGATATGATCTATCCTAGAGAATGTTCTGAGAAATTGAGAAGAAAGTGTATCCTTTTTTTGGCTGGAATGTCCTATAAATATCAATTAAGTCCATCTTGTTTAATGTATCATTTAAAGCTTGTGTTTCCTTATTTATCTTCATTTTGGATGATTGTCCATTGATGAAGGTGGGGTATTAAAGTCCCCTACTATGATTGTGTTACTGTTGATTTCCCCTTTTATGGCTGTTAGCATTGGCCTTATGTATTGAGGTGCTCCTATGTTGGGTGCATAAATATTTACAATTGTTATATCTTCTTCTTGAATTGATCCCTTGATAATTATGTAGTGTCCTTCTTTGTCTCTTGTAACATGGGACACTCTGCAATTCCTGGACTTGATTAACTATTTCCTTTCCCATATTAGGGAAGTTTTCAACTATAATCTCTTCTAATATTTTCTCAGTCCCTCTCTTTTTCTCTTCTTCTTCTGGGACCCCTATAATTTGAATGTTGGTGCACTTAATGTTGTCCCAGAGGTGTCTGAGACTGTCCTCAATTCTTTTCATTCTTTTTTCTTTATTCTGCTCTGTGGTAGTTTTTTCCACTATTTTATCTTCCAGCTCACTTATCCGTTCTTCTGCCTCAGTTATTCTGCTATTGATTCCTTCTAGAGAATTTTTAATTTCATTTATTCTGTTGTTCATCATTGTTTGTTTGTTCTTTGGTTCTTCTAGGTCCTTGTTAAATGTGTCTCGTATTTTCTCCATTCTATTTCCAAGATTTTGGATCATCTTTACTATCATTACTCTGAATTCTTTTTCAGGTAGACTGCCTATTTCCTCTTCATTTGTTTGGTCTGGTGGGTTTTTTCCTTGCTCCTTCATCTGCTGTGTATTTCTCTGTCTTCTCATTTTGCTTAACTTACTGCGTTTGGGGTCTCCTTTTTGCAGGCTGCAGGTTCATAGTTCCCATTGTTTTTGGTGTCTGCACCCAGTGGGTAAGGTTGGTTCAGTGGGTTGTATAGGCTTCCTGGTGGAGGAGACTGGTGCCTGTGTTCTGGTGGATGAGGTTGGATCTTGTCTTTCTGGTGGGCAGGACCATGTCTGGTGGTGTGTTTTGGGGTGTCTGTGAAATTATTATGATTTTAGGCATCCTCTCTTAGAGCAGGGTTTCTTAACTGTGACACTACTGACACTGGGGTGGATAAGCCTTTGTTATGGGCAGCTATCCTGTACCTTGTAGCAGGTTCAGCAACATCATCCTGGCCTCTGCCCACTGGATGCCTGTAGCAGTTCCCCAGTTTTGACAACCAAAACTGTTTCCAGATGTTGTGCCTTGGGTGGCAAATCTGCTCTTGGTTGAGGACTACTCCTCTAGAGTTTTTTTCTTTTGTTTCTTTTCCTTTTTTTTTTTTTTTTTTTGAGTATAATATATATACAGACGGCCCCTCCTGTATTTGCTCTCTTCTCTCCTTCTAAAGCCTGGCAATGCCTGGCTTCCAGCCTTTCCACTAGGTACACGGATATATGGTGTCCTTGGCTCCCCACACAGCCTCATCTTAGCACCTGTGGCTCCAGCTCCCTGCTCATGGGGGCTCTGGCTGGGGCTGGCTTCACGGAGCCAGCTGCCAACAGCTCTGTCCACCTCTGCACCAGGCCAGCAGGGTACCTAATCCCCTGTGGGGCACACCATGTGGTGCTGAGGAGACTCCTGGATGGGGTCCCAGTGAGGTCGGCTGAGACCAGAACTGTCCAAGACTGTTGGCCCTGTACCCTCTGTCCCTCAGTCCCACTGTCTGCCAAGCTTAGAGCCTGTAGGGGCGAGTCAGCTCAGGAAGCCTGCCAGGGAGAGGGCACCAGGCTGGTGACAGAGGGCAGGTGGTGGCAGCTGGAGGCCATGTGACTGCTGGAGGCTGTGTGTGTCACAGGGCAGAGCTGGGCCACTGGCTCATTCCTGGGCTCAATCTGAGAAGGCCTCACATGACTTCTCTGTGGGAGTATGTGTGTCAGGGGTGGGAGAGGAGACTGGAGGGAGGGGGAAGTGATTTTAGGATCCAGGCTGGAAATATAAAATATATTTATGAATCACAAGCAAATATTCATCACATGAGCCCACTGACTTTGCCAGTGCAGAAATCAGGCTTCGGGCACAAAAAACTGTATCTCACCTCCTGCTCTGTGCCGAGAGGGACACTAGGAATGGAGGAGAAGGTGGGGGAGCCAGCCATGCGACCAGCCTCTGTCTCCCAAAGTGTCAGCAAAACCAGAGCACAAGGGATTCCCTGGTGGTGCAGCGGTTAAGAATCTGCCCGCCAATGCAGGGGACGTGGGTTCAATCCCTGGTCTGGGAAGATCCCACATGCCGCGGAGCAACTAGGCCCATGCACCACAACTACTGAGCCTGTGCTCCAGAGCCTGCGAGCCACAACTACTGAGCCCATAAGCCACAACTGCTGAAGTCCGCACGTCTAGAGCCCATGCGCCTAGAGCCCGTGCTCCGCAACAAAGAGAAGCCACTGCAGTGAGAAGCCTGTGCACCGCAACGAAGAGTAGCTGCCGCTCACCGCAAATAGAGAAAAGCCTGCGCGCAGCAGCGAAGACCCAATGCAGACAAAAATAAATTTAAAAACCAAAAAATAAAAAAACCCCCGAAGCACAAAACCAGCCCTCAGTTCTAGTGCTTTCCATATGCTTATTTGTATGTTAATCTCACAACAGCCCATTTCCCAGTGAGAAAACCAAGGCCTGAAGAGGTTCCTCCATCTTCCCTTTTCTTCCTTCCTTAGGGTTTTCAGGGTTTAATCTAGTTTTTGTTTTAATACTCCCACTGTCAGCTCCCTCTACCTCACCATGGCCCCAAATAGCACAAGCTGGCAGGTACTTCTTGCTGATGGGGCGAGGTGAGGGGCGCTGAAATCACTCTTAAGTCCAGGGGAGAGGCCTCCATACCCTGGGGCACAGAACCCCCAGCTGAAGGGGTCAGAAATGCAGGAGACCAGAGTCAGGCAAGTTCTAAGGCAGACAGGCTAGGGTTTCAGTGAGGTTTCAGAATGCCCCGGAGGCTCCTCCCCTTAGGAATGAGAGGAAAGCCCCAGGGTTCCTCCAGCAGCCCCACTTCCCAGCCTCCAGTGGGCCAGAAGCTTTATTTAGTTGCACTGAAATCCCACAGACCTGGGTCAGGACTCCTAAGCCCATGTCCTCACTGTCCAAGAGGACAAAAGCTCGTGAGTGGGCTCTGTCCCCTCTGGGAAGAGAGCCACCTACCTCGTGCTTGCTGAATGTTTCACCTCTAGGGTTATTACTTTCAAAATAACATTTAATATATTTAATGTCACTACACAAGCAAGGTATGTTCAGTGCAGAATATCTGGCAAGTCCAGTAAAGTATAAAGAGAGGAGATTAAAAATTCACCATCATCTCACCAATCAGTCAACCACTGCTCAAATTTTGGTATGTAGCTTTCTCATCTATAAATTATAAAAAGTAAAACCAGAGTAATACTTTATATATATATTTTAAAAAATGATTGAGGCATAATATATATAGTAAAAGGCATAAATCTTAAGTTTATAGCTCAGTACATTTTTACATATGTAAAAATGTCTCATTTTTACACCCATGAGACCATCACTCAGATCAAGATATAGAACATCTCAGATCCCAGAAAACTCCCTCCTACCTTTTCTCGGTCAATAACTACGTTCACCTCCAAGATGTAGCTGGTATTCTGAGTTTCATATTTCCAGATTAGATTTGCCTATTCTTGAGTATCACATAACTGGATTCCCACAGTATTTATTCTTTTGTGTTTGGCTTCACTCAGCCAATCTGTGGCATCTACTACATGGCCTGGCCTAGTAAGGGTACTTTGTGTTGGCACAGGAAAGCTCTGTTGGACGCATGTTGAGTGAATGAATGAGTGAGTGAATGAATGGATAGGCTTTGGTGATGGGGTGGTCTCCTGGGTTTTCTGGTCACATTTGGTGGTCCCTGTGGAGAAGGGAGAGCACCGGGTGGCTCGTGTCATAATCCAGGTGAGAGCAGATGAACTTGAGCTAAAGAGGAGGCACTGGGGAGAGTGAGGAGGGTGCCTGTCTGCCTGGCACTCACAAGGGTTGGGTTGGTGCCCGTGAGCAGCAGAACCCAGAGTATTTTTAGAAAGCCCATCAGAGCAGCCACTGAGATGGTGGCAGCCTTGCTGTTAGTGTCCCATGGCTCGATGTTGAGCCCCCACCTGGATCCCCCCCTGTGCTATGAGCCCACTGCCCCACTCTAAGCAGGTGGGACTCATGCTCAGCAGTGTCTTGGCGTGATGAACAAGCACAGAGTGAGGGGTCTGGAGTGTCTCTGGAGAGCACTCCACTGGGACACAAAAGCACTTGGAGAAATGGGTGCTGTCATCCTTGTACCCCAAGAAAGAGATGCATACTCTCTAGGATCAGAGTCACGGCAGAGCTTCCAGCCAATGTACCCCCTTTATTATTTAAAGTTCTCAAGGTTGAAAGGGACCCCTTCTCTGGCCCTTACCTCAGCTGGGGCTTGAGCCCCCTTTGACATTCTTTCCAACACAGGCTCAGTTCTCACACTTCCCTTTTTGCTTTTTCTGCAATCAACACCCCAGGCCCAGCCAGCATCATCTCTCACCTGCCCTGCTCTAGCCACCTCCTTTCTCCCTCTGTTCTTGCTTCCTGTTATTCATTCTACTCTACAGCCAGGGGTCAGGTGCTCTCCACTGTTGTAGCCTTGACAAAGTGTCAGGACACAGTTGGAGATGGAGCAATATTACTGGAGAGGGATGGAGCCGTGGTCAGCGGGAGAGAGCTGCTGGGCCACACCAGTGGAGGAGAAACCACGGAGAGAAGAGTGGGGAGATGCCCTGAGACCCTGCTTGGGCTAAGAGGTCTCACGGGGTGGGACGGGGAGGCAGTGCTGGGATGACATAGGTGGGCCTGAGACCAGGCAGGGTTTTATTATTTTATGAAGATCCATTGCCCTTTATTCCTTTCCTTGGGCTTGTAATGGATGGGTTGTGGGAGATGAAGAGGAGGGGGAAGTGCTGGTTGTTTTTCTTGTTTTCTGTATGACTGGAGAAATGGCTTTGGGAATGTAGGAAGTCACTTCTCCATGAGTTCATGAGCTATTGGGGTAGAGGGCTGTCATGCTATTATATAAACTTCTAAATCAGATGAACAAGCCTCGGACAAGCTGTTAGAATGACTGTTGATTATTGAGTGTTTGTGCAGCATGTGACCTGGTGTGGGTTGTTAATGCTGTCCTGGAGACGGCGAAATTTCAGATCAGCAGCATTTGGGGGTTCCACTTGGAAAAAGTCCACCCTTCAGCTGACTGGTGCTGTCCTCCGCTGGGTGATTTAGTGGTCAGACTTGCTCAGTCAAGAGGGAGCAGCATCACGACAAGGCACCTGTGCCCATCTGCCAGTTTGGACGAAGAGCCAAATCACAGGGTCAGTAATGCCTCCTGGCCAGAGTACACGAGCCGAGCAGCTGTCCCTGACATGCTGGCCAGGAGGGGTCCTCTTACCAAGGCAGCCAGTTCACCACGGGGAGTGTGAGGTCTCCTATGGTCAGAAGGGTATGTGAGTGTCACGGCTATGGTCAGAGGGAGGCAGGAAGCCTGCTCTTGGCCCCTCACACAGATATGAATCCAGGAAGCTGGAAAGGAGGCCATTAAGGTCAGGATGGAGGATACTCCCAGCATCCCCTGCTGCCAGAGGGATGGGTCCGTGGTGCACTCAGGGACTGGTTGGGAGAAGAGGTAGAAGCTGAGTGTGTTGCAGTTAAATAATTCCTAGACTGCAGAGCATCTCTGAGCTTCGTTTTCCTCTTTTGTAGAATGAGTAAAATAAGACGAGGGATGAAAAGTGCCCCATAAGTGGAATGATGTTACATGCATCCAAGGCATTATTTTCCCCAGGAAATTTTGTGTTTACTATTTTTGTCAGCAAGTTGGAGGAAGCTACTGTATGCAGGCGTATCACATGTGTACAGAAAAATTCAGCTGGGAGGGATGGCTGAGACACAGGTAAGGGGGACCTCGGGTTGCAAGATCTGAAAACCCTACACTACCCTGGTTTCTCTCCCCTGGGTGCCCTCGCTGCATGACCCTGGGAAAAGGCAGTGGCCCTAAAGGAGCTGCATCCTTATGGTGGCTGCTGCCTCTCTCTGAGGTAGGGTTTCTCCATCTCAGCACTGTTGACAATGTGGACCAGATAGACTGGTCTATCTGGTTGAGGGGGCTGCCCAGAGCACTGAAGGATGTTTAGCAGTATCCTTGGTCTCTACCCACTAGAGGCCAGTAGTGCTGCCCCTCCTCTCCTTGAGACAACCAAATGTCCCTGGGAGACAAAACTGCCCCTGGTTTGAAACCACCTTTCTAGCTTCATCCTTTGAACATCTCTGCCTGCATCATATGTGGCTTTGGTCGCATCGAAGTACAGGTGGCTCCTTTAAATAAACAAAGCTTTTTCACATCCTTCCTATACCTTTGCATACACAGATCCCTCCCTCCATCGTCCTTCCCTACTCCTGCCTTTGAAGCTTCATAAAATCTTGCTCATCTTTGAAAACTCATCTCAAGATATCCCTTCCTCGAGGACACCATCCCTGAGGCTCGTGGCCAGCTAGTGTATGCACAGGGCTCTTCTGGAGCCCTGGCTGCACGGATTTTAATTTTTTGCTTGCAATTTTATCTCACTGGACTATAAGCTTCTTGAGGGCAAATCCTGTATCTTGTTTATCTTTGCTCCCCAGTGCCTGGTACATAGCCTAGCATAGAGGTAGGCTCAGTAAATCCTAGTTGAGTAATATCATTTAATGAGTCACTACCAGCTGGTCACGGGATGTAAAATGCTCTAGTCCAAATGAGACCACTTTTCAGATCTAAATAAAGCAGGGAGTCTAGTACTCCATCCTCAGGCAGTACAGCAAATCTCATCTCTTATGCAGAAGAAAACCAACTTATTATTATTTTAATCTCCAGGATGCCAAAGAGGTGTAGGGGAGTTTCCTCCTGTGAAGAAATCTCTTTCAGACTCCGCCCTTGAGAAAACACTGGTGTGGCTGTAGTAGGTAGAGCTTCCTCTCTGAAAGACGATGAGTGAGGTCAGACGCTGATCCCAGCCAAACTTTCTGCTTGTGTTCCTTCTGAGCAAGGGGCTCCAACCACATCTTTATTCAATGCAAATATCATCCCTCCTGTCCCAGAGCAAAGCCCCACCCTGCAGCTTCCAGAACCCTTGGCTACGGGACTTTCTCCAGCTCTCCCCTATGCATTGTCAAAACAGAACAGACTGCGCAGAAGGAACACGTTTGGTGCTGAGACTGGAGCCAGGGCACTACGTGCAGATCCAGACAATCTGCTCCACTCCTCCCAAGGAGAGAGGAAAGGCTTTTATTACTTGCTGACAACCAAGTCAGTGATGGGAAAATCTCTGGGTGACCAAGGCTAAGCAAAGCAAGAGACACGCAACCTACACTGATGCACTTTGAAAAATAAAGAGCCTCTGGCTTTAAATACCCCAACTTCTTGTGTGTGTGTGTGTGTGTGTGTGTGTGTGTGTGTGTTTGGGTGGTGGTGGTGATGCCAAAGTTGTCAAGTCCAACCTCCACCCAGAGCTTGAATTGCATCGATGGCCCCCTTCTCCACCTCCCTTGGACACCTTCAGTGACAGGGACCTCTCACTGTTAGATAGCCCTGTCTAGTAGGAAGCTTTTGGTCACTTTGATGGTTTACCCTTTTGTCCTAAGTCTAATTCTTTGCTCCATTTGGAATTGGTCCAGTCCTTCTTCCCCAGGAAAGATTTTCAGAGGCAACGACTTTACTACGCAAATCTTTCCTTCTGGCTAACCAGACCCAGGTCTTTCAACTATCTTTCCCGTGACACAGTTTTGAGTCTCCTCCCTTCCTGATCACCTTTTTCTTGTCGCCACAATAAGTAACACAATACTCCAGTTGTCTGTAGTCTCAGAGAGTAAGTTATTTGGGACAGACAAGTTTTCCAGAGGGCTGAGGAGCTACCTCTTGAGCACCACACTTTTAAAAAGCATGATAGAAAGCATGCAGGATGCGGGTCCCTTTTAGCAAGCATATATCTCTACCAGTTCTCTTTCTGACATTTCTCATCACCTCCGACATCGTCTCACGATACTTCTCCCCACACACCTCCCTGAACCTCTTTGGACACCATCTTCCAACAAGACTGGACTTTCTGTGCCATCAGTGAAAGAATGAGGACCAACGAGAGGAAGCTGCAAGAGGTCAGATTCCACATGGACATGAGAAGAAGCTTCTAATGGCTGAGTAGTTCCATGAAGGGAAGTGGGGGCACCAGCTGGGAGTGAGCTCTCGGCCTCGAAGGTGTCGAGCAGAAGCACTTGGCGGGGCTGTTTTTGGGGCGGCCCCGCTTGTACATCTGCTAAGGACTAGACTAGGTGCCTCAGAGTCTCCTCCAGCCCTGCGATTCTGTGGTTGTGGGCAAAGATTCCACGATGGGATTTTATGTGAATGAGGGCTCCTGAGTGTCCTTGTGATGGTTGTGAGAGAGGGAACAGAAAGCCAGTTCCTTCAGCCAAAGAGCTGTGGGGCTGGTGGCTGAGCATGTCTCAGCAGTAGTCTGTGGCTGAGTTGAGCACCTCAAGAAGAGGGACCGGCATGCAGAGCGTGGTGATGGGCGAGAGGAAGGAGGGCATGACTCTGCCTCCTGTGTTTGGAGGACTGAAGGGACACAAGGTTTGACTGTCCATGGGTCAGTCCCCCCCGAACCCCCGTCAGGAGAGCAGGTGGTCCTCCAATTGGTCTGGGAGTGTTTGCAGTTCTGAAAAGTGTAGGAGTAGAGTCTGGGACATTGTCCTGGAACCATTTGCCAAATTCCTGGACACCAGAGTAGCCACTGTGTTTGATTAAAGGAGATGATGGATGGAAATGATTGGCCACTGGCAGGTAGATAAATGTCTCCCCTCTCTCCTGTGCCTCCTTTTGTACAACAGGAAGCGAGACAACTCACTCCACCTTGGGGTGGTTTTGCCATGAAATCTGTTTACTTGGGTGCTTGGTGCCCTCATAGGACATTTTCTTATTAATCCCATGTTATTTGGGGAATCAGGTGTTACTTATTATGGTTGCTTATGATCAACACTACTATTAATAGCAACCTTGTGCCAGGCACTAGGTTGAGTACTTTATAAACTAAATACAAAGGTCAGGCTTAGGAAAACTCCAAATCTCACTGGGTCACAGCTGGAAGGTCCCCAGATGTCATTTTCATCCAGTCTTCATGTTCCAGAGTATAAAAATCCAGGCTCAGATATTAAGCCACCGACCCTAGCTCTGTCATGGATGGATCAAAGTCAGCTCCCTAAAAGAGCCTGTGGTCACAAAGATTGCTGTCCGCCTGGTCTTCCTAAGGTTTCCAGGAAACCAGTCCTGCAGGAATGCAGTTAGAGGCAGTGGCTTCCCCCAGGGTCACACAGAGACCCTCCTCAGAACTGCTCCACCCATCCCGTGTCAGGAGGCTGGGCCAAAGAGGTATGTTCTGCAAAGTCCAGGGGAAATAGAGGGCCTTCTCTGGTCACTGTGGGTGGCAGAGAGGCAGTGACAGTCTCAGGTCAGGTTCCTTAGAAGCAGAGGCTGAGAAAGGGTATTAGGTATCACGGTTCATAGAGGGAAAAACCTGCAAGGGAGGAAGATGGAGAAGCAGGATAGGGAGGGGAAAGGAACAAACACAGATGTGGTTGAGGGTAGGGCTACCAGATAAAATACAGAGCGTCCAGTTACATTTGAATTTTAGATAAACAGCAAGCAATTTTTTACTACAGGGATTTCTAAATATTGCATGGGACGTACTTATACTAAAAATGTGTGCTTTGTTGATTTGAAATGCGAATTTAACTGGATATCCTGTATTTTTATATCCTAAATCTGGCAACCCAGTCTAGGCCAACCAATCAGCTCTGTTTGCCCCAAACTGAGAGATTACCTGGGACGTGAGATTTTCAGTGCCCTAAACTGTGGTCTCAGGTAAAGCCTAGCCTTGGCCTAATCCTTGTGGAGGGGGTGGAAGTGGGACTGACACTCTGGAGCCTAAAGCACTTTGCCAAGGTGTCCCCTTGAGAGAAGGGCAATGCCCTTTCAGATCCCTGTTTTACTTAGTCATCCCTGTGCTGGTGGTAGTTGTAGGGGGTGTGTGGGGGGGTGTGGGGTGACCCCCTGCAGAGGCAGCTCCTGTTTCCTGAGGGCAATTCTCCTAAGAAAGGGGGCATCTGTGAGTCCGTAACAGGCAAGCAGGTCACACTCGTAGCATCTGAGGGGGGGTGTGCATAGGCCCTGCAAAGGGGGCCAGGGTGGGCACCACAGCGTCTCCTTCACTGTCTACAGGCCAACAGCCCAGAGGCTCTACTCCACCCCTTCAGGAGAAGGGGTGAAAACTAAGCCTGATTCCAGTCCGTTGATCAATGGGGCAGCTCCTCTGTTCTGGGCTGGATGTATGGGAAATTCCAGTGCAGGCTAGCTGGGATGTGCTGCTGCCATGTTCCCAAAGCTCTGTGAGAACCCAGAGGAGGGGCTTTCGTTATTATTCCTAACTGGGAGAAGGACCAGAACAGATTTCACATAAGGAGTACTATCTGTACCTGGCCTTGAAAGCTGGTGGGAATTTGGCCAGGGTGGGGAGGCGAGGTGGTGGTTGGAGGTGGAGGAGCATGTGTGGCCATGGCATAAAGGTCAAAGTCGTGGAGGTTGAGGTGTGGAGATACAGGATGCAAAGAGGACTCTCACCAAGTCCTCCAAGAACCAGTTACATGGGGCTTTAATTTCTTTTCCACAAACTGGTCCCTAAGCCGGGGGAGCACAAGGCCTTGCCAAGGTTGTAGATTCTAGGGCAGCTTTTGCCTGAACGACAAAGCATCTGGTTCATGCAAAGGGCTGAAGGACTTATTTTCAGACCCAAGCTAATGCTTTGGAAAGTGCTGGCGGCCCTGCTGACTTGGGGATGCCCGGGCACCTGGGGAACGTCCCAGCTCCTGGCAGGGGAGGCCCCGCCACCCGGCCCTGGCCCAGATCCATGGGAAGACAAGCTTCCTTCTCACCTTTCCAGTATATCCTGAAACCAGAAGCCCCATGACACTGACTCCTCTGTCCCTGCTCTGGGATTTCAGCTCTGGCTGAGGCAGGATACCCACACTGCTGAGAAGCCTGAGAAGCTTCTGGGACAAAGGTGCAGGGAGGGTCAGCTGGGGAGAGCGATGGGACCCATCCCAGATCAGTGTCCCCATTTCTGGGCTGAACTCGGCCCAGCATTGTAGAGCTCAGTATCTGAGCCTTCCAGTGGCCCTGTGATTTTTTTTTCCAGCCCTTTGCAGAGGGAAGCAGGCTATTAAGCCCTTATTCGAACCACTGACTTGCTGTGTGACCTTAAACATGTCACTTGGCCTTGCTGAGTCCTCCTTCACATCTTTACTAATGACAAAAACATCAGCACTAGCAACTAACATTCTTGTAGCTCTTGCCAGCTTTTGCAATAGCAGAGTCACGTAAATCCTCTGATTTAATCTTCTTAGCAAATTGTGAAGTGGGTGAGTGGGCAAAGTGGCATTAGTATCTCCATTTTAAGGAAGAAGAAATCAAATTAAATATGAGTCCTACTGTTACAGCCACAAGGCTCCTGGGATTAGGGCTCCTGACTCTAGGACACCAAATAGACAATAACCTCTTATCAGAGTCTCCAGGAAATGTCGGAGACAAGTCAGCAATTTAAAAGTCTTGATGATAGGGACCCAGGGGGCGTTTGGTTTCCATGAGTTTTCTGACACCTACAGAAGCTGGGCTAAGGAGGGCAGGGTGTCCTACAATTCTGTTTCTGCTGTAGTCTGATGTGAGTTCAAATCTCAGCACCCTTTGCTCTTAGATGTCACTCTGAAGCCACAATCCAAATTGTTGGCAGAAATAAAATAAGATTTGACAACGTGGGGTTTCTCTTGGGACCCTTTAGGGAGGTCCCAGGAGCCTGGGGGCCGGTGTGCTTTTTAGATTCCAAGGTGACTGTATCTCAGATCTGTTACTGCTCAGAATCTAAAGAAGCAGACCAAGCAAGTGCTGAGGGTTCCGAGGTTGTAAGGTCTCTTTTAGTTGGGGTAGGGAGCTGAGGAGGGAAGCAGAGCCAGGGAAAGAAAATAATAAAAACAGCATTAATGAAGACTTTATTTTTTGGGGGAGGTGAGAAGGAAGCAGTAGGGAAGGTGTGAGATTTGGGGCCAGCATGCAGTTTGTAGCCAGACACGTAGATTTCAGTCCCAGCATAGCCACTTATGAGCTAAGTGAATCTAAGCCAGTCACTCATCTCTCTAAATCTCACCTGTAATCTGGGTGCGGCAGGACTACCCCCCAGCGCAATTGTCAGGGTCCAGGTTTCCACAGTGCCTGTAGAGGGCTTGACCACATCGAGGACTAATATGTGCTAATTCCACTGATTTCCTCACCCCTTCCCTTAAGTCGATCACTCACCTAGAAAGTATGAAACCCTCTTTCATCAAAATATACAAAAACTCTGTCTTAGAGAAGTCTGACAAAATTAACTTTTAAGCTGAAAAAAAGTCTCTGCATGAACGATGAACCAACTGGCTTATTTTCTTGAGGCCTTGCTAGCCGTGCTCCCCCAAGCACACGTGCGCGCGCACACATGCATGCACAGAATTGGAATGCCACGGAGAAGGAAGGCCAGGCTGTGACAGTCCCAGCATCTCACCCAGACTGTGGAGGCAGAACAGGCCCTTCCGGAGCCCCTTGGGATTGGGGTCTGTCCTTGCCCCCTGCCACAGACTGAGAACCGTCCACAGGCCTGGTGTCCACTGCCCACTCTGCCCTGTGAGGATGGTGCCTTGCATCCCCAGAAAAACTATGGGAACACAGCCTGCCAAAGACCTCTCATCCTGATTTCCCCCTGGGAAAAGAAAGGAAGGAAACTGGAGAAAGAAAGATGAAATGAAAGCAAAATGATGGAAGGAAGAGGGAAGGTAAGAGACCTGGTACAAGTGTGAAATCAAAATAATAGACTCAGGCTGGTGAGATGCATGTGAACAGAGTGTGACGTGGGCATCCCCCACAAATAGACCTTCTGTTAAAAATAGCCTTTGTCTAAATGTGGAAAGAGTGTAAATATAGTAGCGGTTTCAGCTTACTACTAGCCGCCCCAGCTCCAAGTAACAGAGGCTTATTATAGGTTGCGTGCGTCAGCAGCAGGGGAGGAGGGAGGGCAGACAGACAAGCCCTGGGCTGTGGGTACAGTACCCACCGGCCGGCCAGGGGTCAGCCAGCCTCTGGTGAAGTGGGATGGCTGGATTGCCCTAAAATGCTCTCACAGAGCTCCGATGGGCAGAAAACGCTAGCCCAGCTGAGGAGGGAAGGAAGGAAGGAATCACAGTGCTGAAAAGGAACCGGGGAGGATTGTCTTAGAAATGCCGTTCATTCTCATCTGGAGTTTCACCAGGCAGTGTGTCCAGGAGGCTGCTTGCTCCTGGACACCGCAGGAAGTTTTCAAAGGAACCCCCTGGGATGACCAGGCTGTGGACAAACCAGTTTCCTCAGCCCTGAGTGCAGGGGACAAAACCCCTAGAAACCTGTGGAAAGTGCCAGAAAGGAGTTCGATTCAAGTCTTTAAAAAAAAAAAAAAAGACTTTGGGTTTTTATCTCCACGTCTTGGGCATCACTTAGTAGGTATGCGGAGCATGGTGGCTGGATGACTGTACAGATGCATGTGACTGAAGTGCTGCTTTCCTGGGGGTAGAACCAAGGGAGCGAGAACTGTTCTGCGGGAAGCTCACTGCTCTTCATTCTCTTGATTCAGGTGCTGAGGAGCGACTGCCCATGTGGATGCTAAGACCTGCTCCTGGCTGCCTGTCTCATCTGACCTCTTAGGGGACCCTCATTATCCTCTTGATCTATCACTCTTTAACCCAGGTCATCTTTCCTCCCTGCTCAGCACATGTTTGTGCATATATCACATATACGCACAGCCCAGAGTGCACACGCACACAAACACACACACATACACACACACACACACAGAGTTAGCAGTCTGAGGCCCATTTCCAGCAAGAGCCCTTACACCCCTTTGCTTCCTCTGGCCTCTTACTCCCACTGTGTCCCTCTGCTTGCCCTGCTTTAGCCCTCTGGTGCTTCTTTTCATCCCTAACCTTGAGCTTGTCCCTTGGATGGAAGATACACCTGGCTCCTCCAGGTGGATCTTCAACTTCTTCTCAGACACCATTGGGGCTTGCTCTCTGGCTCTGCCCCCTCTGGTTCTGCCAGCCTGGGTGACTACCCCACTGATTTATCTCTTGCCTGAGGACTGATGCCCTTATCATCTCTCACCTACACAATGGTACTGGTCCTATGCTTCCAGATTCTCCCCAATATCACCCAAACTGCCCTGAAAACCACCTTTCCAAGATGCAGGCCCAAGGGTGTCACTGCCCCACGCAAAATGCTGGCAATGGCTCCCTATGGCCTATTGGACAAAGTCCACATCTTGGAAGGCACTTACTTGAACGCCCCCCCTCCATCTGCTTTTCCAGCTGTGTCTCCTGGTACTCTGCACCAAGCAGTCCACCCAAAGACTCTGGAGATGAGCTCTTGTCCACTGGGCATATCCCCCATTCATGCCTCTATCAGGGACCAGTCTCTTTCCTTAGGCTGAAATGATTCTCCTCCAAATCTTTGCACATGAAAATTCTACCCATTCTTCAAGGCTACAGCTCCAAAACGCTGTACACCTCTTCTGGGAAGCCTTCCTGTATCTCTCGTCCTACAGCCACCACCTCCTTTTTCACTTCTACCCCAAATCTTAAGTCACTTTTATATACTTGGAAAATGAATCAAGAGGCCTTATACCATGTCTGGGTGAGGTGCCCTCCCATGTACTCCAACAGAGCCTGTATGTTCCTTTCCCAGAACATTTATCACTCTGTGTTGGTTGTCTTTTTAACTGTTGGTCTCCCCCACTGGATTATGACACTCTAAGGGCAGGGTCTGGGAGGCCTTGTTCATGCCATATCCCCAGTGCCTAGCATGGTGCTTGGTTCCTTGCACCAACTGAAACGGGCCTCCAGGGCTCTCTATTTCTGCTATGGTCTAAATATTTGTGTTCCCCAAATTCATATGTTGAAAGCCTAATCCCCAGTGTGATGGTCTTTGGAGATAGAGCTTTTGGGAGGTAATTAGGTCATGAAGGTGAAGCCCACATGATGGGATTAGTGCCCTTATCAGAAGCGACAGGACAGAGCTTCCTATCTCTGATTTCACTCCCTGACACATGAGGACAAGCAAACCAAGGAAGAAGACAGCAAACCAGGAAGAGGGCTTTTACCAGAACCCAACCATGCTGGCACCCTGATCTTTGACTACCATCCTCCAGAACTGTAAGAAAGAATTATCTGTTGTTTAAGCCACTCAGTCTATGATACCGGTTATTGGCAACCCAAGCCGACAAAGACAACTTTACCTTTTACAGAGGCCCCTACTGCTTCCAGGCTCCTCTGCTATTTTCCACTGACCCTGCCACTGGCCCCTCATACAGGTATGAGGACCACCCAGATACAATCCTGAGATGATGGGCCTGGAGTCAGAAGAACTGGGTTGGAGTCTCAGCTCCACCTCTTAGCTATCTGCCATTGGGCAAGTCACTGTACCTCTCTGACCAGTTTCCTTAACTGTGAAAAGGGGTAACACCACTCACTGCATGGGGTTGCTGTGAGGACTGAGAGACAGTGTGGGGCTGGAAGCATCTGACAGACTGTGCAGCGCTCTCCAAACATTGGGGCCTTCGTTACAGCCCTCACCCACTTACGGCCGTGCTTTGGAAACCTGTTCAGATCTAGCCATGTTGACTCTAGCTGCCATTTGGGCTCCTAAGGATGTCCTAGAAAGGACTTTTGCCACCTCTCTGCGTTAACAGCTCAAAATCTCCAGACACTTCTGATTGCCAGGACCCTTTTGAGCACACGATGGTTTTCTTCCTCAAAATCCTTAAAAAGAAAAAAGGCTTGAATGGCAATCAGGACTGGCAGAAGTTGGACTGTCATTGTGAACAGAGGAAGGAGGCTGCAAAAGGAGATGGGAAGAAAGTGGATATGCTGATAGCCAGGCTGGTGCTCTTCCAGGTAAGTCTACCTGCCCTGGCCCCAGGCGGCCCTCCTGGGGTTGGCTGGGCCTGCAGGCTCCCAGGATACAGCAGAACTAACAAATAGCATGGCGTGGAATACCAAGCACTGGGCAAATTATGGCTTCTACGCAGAGCGTTAAAACGGTGGAAAGAGCCGGGCTGTAGATCCAGCAAAGCCCAGCTTCAGTCTCTGTTCTGCCCCCTGATGAACAGAGTAACTCAACCAAGTCTCCTAAACTCTTACAGCCTCAGTTCTTCATCTGTAAAATGAGGATCATTTCGATAAGAATCAAATTCAAATGTGATTGTTTATGGAAATCTCAAGCACAGTACCTGTGCTCAATAAATGGTAATTGCGACTGATTTTAAATTGATTTCTCCAGACTAGTATTTCATACTGCCAGGAAACAAGCAAAGACAAATTCAGAAAACTAAAGTGTTGGAGTTGATTGTGTTATTTTTTAAATACCTCTCAATCAGGACAAAAAGCACAAAGCACACAAAGCACTCTGAAAAACTTGCCACGGAAGCAAGGATTTGGGGGAAGGACAAGAAAAGGGACTCCTGTAGGATTGTGCTAGAAGAATCAGAGCCTCAAATTGCTTAGAATCTCTAAAATTTGTGCTGTAGCTTATTATATAGAAATTCTTACAGCTAGAATGCAATATATGTTTCCCGATGGCATACACTAATAGAATTATATTGGGGGTGTGCTTCTGGAAGCACGTCCCTTCATCAGCCACCAACCTGTAATCAATCTATACCTCTCCGTGTATATTTGCCTCCTGTGTCTTAACTTTTCTTATACATGCACACATCTGTGGTTTCATGTAATAAATAGTCATATGAGTGGGCGGGGGTGTGGTGAAGAGGACAAGAGCTCAGATCTTGAAGGAAAATATTCCTGATTCAATCCTTGGCTCTGCTTTGTGTTACCGGAATGGCATGTTGGGGAAAACATAAGTTTACCTACCTTATCTACCTCAAAGATAGCTGTAAAGATAAGGGATACTGTGGTAAAATGCTTAGCATAGTTCTAATGGTATCATTGTATAAATTCACACACACATACACATAAATATAAATACTTATCCACATATGCAGATATACTCATTCATATATGTGTGCACTGACAAATAGCATGTGTACCCACACACGTGTGCATTTAAGTATAGAGACACAGGGCATGTGCAGCTTGCCTATATAATCTAATCAAGAATGCTGTTTCTCCCAGAGTTGGGGTCCAGAGACATCTTTGAGTCCTAGTTCCTACAATGTTCTGGATGAGGGACTGTGGGTGTGGCCATGCCTTGCAGACAGGGAGCCAAACTGACCAAGGGCCCCAGCTGCTGTGCACTCGTATTTGTGTTGAGGCCACACTTCCTATGGGCTGCTCCCACCCAGTCAGCCACTGAGTGAGTCCCAGGTGCTATTACTCATAGTCTCCAGGACACAGGGGCTTCTCTGAGAGTTGACTGTGGTTTGAAGACTCCCTCATGGCCTTCCTCAGGCTTCCTCAGCGCATAGCTGGTCGAGGATGCTTCCGGCCAACCTTCTTCCCCACCCTCCTGCATTTAGGTCAGACTTGCATTCTGGTATGATGGCTCTCCCAGCTGGCCTCTCCCAGCTCCCTCCCCCTTTTCTCTCAACTGCTTCCCCAAGTAAAATCCTTATGTTTAATCCTGTCTTGGCTGTGCTTCTAACACCACAGGGGAGTGTGGAATCCCAGGTCACAGAGGAGCCCAGGATTCAGAAGCCCCAGGAGCCCAGAGGACGGAGCAGACTTGCATCCCTGATCACAAATATTATACCTCATTAACCTGCACACCCACATTGCCAGGCAGTACTTATTATCGTCCCTGTGAGGTGAGGAGACTGAGATCTGGGAAGCTCTGTCACTTGCCCAGGCTCATAGGATCAGAAAGTAGCAGAGCCTGGTCAGGAACCCAGGCTTCCTGAACCCCAAATCTCTACTCTCTTTGATCTGTGCTGCCCGTTGAGCGCCTTACCAAGAGCTTCCACAAGCATCATATCGTATCCTCAGTTTCCCCTGTGATGAGGCAGGGTGAGTTCACCACCCCCATTTCACAAATGAGAAGCTGAGACTCAGAGAGGTGAGGTCAATCACCCAAGGTCACCTGGTTAGCAATTAGAACCCAAGTCTCCTGCCAAGTCCCAGCCCAGGGCCATGCCTTTTTTGTCCCTCCTCCAAGGGACTTGTCCCACTCACAAGCCACTTTAGTCCCAGCAAAAAATCTTCGAGTTGCCTGTTCCACCTGCCATTCCCCACAAATTCACATTTCCTCTCTCTTCCTGGGAGCAAAAGCTCCAGGGTGGCTGAGAGCCTGGCTGTACCAAGTACATAGCAGCCTGCGGTCCGGCCTGGGGATGTGGGGAGAAGCTCCTGCTCCCCACATTGGAAACCTGCCCACTGAGCCTCCTTCCTTCTTGCTTGAAAGTGCTCTAGAGTTTCTATGCTCACAATGCATCTCTTTGGAAGTCTGCCCTCTGAGGGTTGCCATGGTGACTATTTTGGTACTGCATGCTAGAAAAAGCCGAGGCACCTGCTGGTCACACCACCAAAACTTGTCTCTCTGAAAAATCAGCAGATGGCATTTGTCAGAAATTCCTACTTCTTGATTAATTTGGGAAAAAGAAGAGTGTGTGGCAATGCTGATATCCTTTAACCTGGATTGGCTATGTCGGTGTTTTGGGGAAGACGTGAAATCGCTGTGCACAAACCCCACGAGCTTCCTTTGAAGTGATGGGCTGCTTAGTTTTTCCAGAGAGGCTGAGAAGTTTGGTGATTTGAATTTTCGTAGATGAAAACAAGGGGAAGATCATGATGTCACTTCTCTATTAAGAGGGGTTAGGATGTTAGGGCCAGTTCTGCAAAGGTTCATATCTCACTTCTAGTAACTTCCACAAATTCTCAAACATGCCTCAGACTGGATCCGACTTTTAATTAACATGAACGGGAAAAAAAAAATCATGATTTTTTTGATTCGAAGCCCAGCTTTGCCACGCATTAATTGTGTGACTTTAGGGAAGTCCCTCAGCCATCCAAAGCTCAGATTCTCCACCTAGAAGACAGTGATGATAATAGTATTTCACAAGTTTGCAATGAGGATTAAATGAGATAGTTATTATCATCATCATCATCATTATTATTAACTAGAATTCAATTTAGGCATGGAGGGACTGACCAATCCATATGCTCATATAGATTTTACATATAACTCTGTTCATGAAAATAAATTAGTTTCACTGTCTCAATCTAAGCAATGATATTTTAGTTAGGATAACATAACCCCCCCAAAAAAAAACTTCTGGGCGCACATCGTACAATGCATCTCTAATTTAACTGTTATCTCATTCTGCTTTTTTAGGGACTTGTTCCCCCAGCTCTCATATCCTTGTCTTCACATGCCCTTTTCACAGTTTGCAATACTCTTTGTTCCCAGTGTAACTTAGCAAACTTTGAATGCAGGCGTGAGCTGGTTCCCTAAGCATACATTGACTACCACCTCTTAATTTTGGGCTCTTTGTAAGAGCCTTCTGCAGAACGGGTTATGTAGTTTTCTACCCTTTTTCACCTACTGGTTCTCTGTGGAGAATGAGCCTCCAGTTCCTCACTGGCAATTTGATTCTATAATGAGGCCTGGTAAATTAGGGATGGCAGAACCTGGGTGACTACTCTCCCCCCCTGTGGCCATGACAGACATTGCTAATCAAGTATAGCACTTTTCCCACTGAGCCCTGAAGGACCTGGGAACCTTCCTGAATACAGTGCTCAAGGCAGCCATGCTAATTCACTAGAGTTAACACAGGAAAGGAAAGGAAATCTGTTTGTCATTCTTTGCATTGGGGACAGAACCCTGGAATGGAAAGCAGAAAAGGTAATGCTAATCCCAGTTCTGCCTTTAACTAACTCTGTGAACTTAGATTCCTCATTGCCTTCTCTGAGGCTCAGTTTCCATATTTGAAATGAAAGAAAGAAAGAAAGAAAGAAAGGAAAAAAGAGGAAGTCTTTAATTCCTTCAAGCTCTAAAATTCTCCATACTTTCATCATCCACCTCCCCACCTCCCACTACAGACACACATTCTCCCATCAGGTGGGCTCGCAACACCCAATGCAGGCTCTGATCTGTTCTTTTCTTGGGACTTGTCCAAATGATCAGATTTTATCAAACATCCTGGGGTGGCTGAGTGCTAAATAAAACATTCTCAGATGCTTAGAATCACCAAATTATAGCATTTCTGAGATGAAAGTCACCTTAGAGCACACAGAGCTAAATCCTCCATACTAAAGACGAGGAACTATAACAAGCGAGTTCAGTGACTTCCCTGAGGTCACTCAGCAAGTTAACAAGTTGATCTGGTCCCCATTTGGGGATCCATCACGTATGAGACCAGGCCAGTCCTCGGTCATGTGACCTGGGCTCTACCAATTGGATGTACCCATGGAAGAATCCAGTTCAGAAGTGTAGCAGGAAGCCTTGGGAGTGTCAGAGCCTGAGGTTTTGGTGTTCAGTGTTCAGCGTGTTTGGTGAAAGCCGTGGTGTTTATGCCCAGGCATGTTGCCAGTGGGGCCTTCGAAGGTGTACTTTCACTTCGTGGTTTGGGCACTTTCCTGGCTGGCTCCCTTTATGCTGCACTCTTTGGCTGTCCTGGAGATTCTGAGAACTATCTAATATTCTTTAATAAATTCTCTTTCCATTAAAATGAGCTAAGTGGGTTCTGTTGTTTATACCAAGAGTCCTGACTGGCACACCAACCCTTGAAAGGGAAGGAAATTCTAAATATAAATGCCACTTCGCAGACACTTGTTAATCCTCTCTCTTCTCCTCCGCCCTCCTGCCTTTCTTCTGTCATGCCTGTCAAACTCATCATCACTGAAGCATTGTGGGACCTGTGAAAAGAGATATGTTGGATCTAAATTCCCACAAAATGACACTGAGTGTTTGAAAACGCTTACAAAGAGGCATTGCTCCTCAATGGGGAGGGGTAGGCATCTCAAGGATTTGTGAAGGCTGCCGGGGGTGAGGGCATGAGGGTTAAGGAGGGTGCAGAGGTTCCTTTAACACCTCTTCTCCCATCTGCCCCATTCTAGACTTTAAAATATTATTAAGAATAATGGAGGATAATTTTCATTGGTTCACGTATGAACTTGAATAGGAGTTGATTCCCAGGTTGGTTGTCCTGCTCTATTCCTAGGTCCCTCCTTGGAAAGACTTGTGCTATGTGGCAAGAGGTGCCTACAGATTCATTTGCTTGGAAGGACCTTCCATGCTATGACAAAACAATTACAGTTGATCCAAAAACAAACAAAGAGGGACGGGAGGGGAAATAAAGACCAGCATAGCAAAGGAGAGGCTGAAAACAGCTAGAGCGAATTCTCCTTACTCAAACTCCACACATAGCAATTGTTCATACAATTCTTTTGACCATGAATCCCGACAGGCAGAGGGTGGTAGTGGGTGGAGTATGGACTCAGACCTGCCTGGCACCCATTAGATGTGTGACCTTGGGCCTTTTGGGCAGATTCTCTAACCTCTCTGAGCCTCGGTTCCCTTATTTTATATATTGTATATATTACATAGTATGGTCTTCACTCTGTTCTCATTACTTGTGATAGTTTGTCCTATAGAGTGACTGGGAATGTTGCATTAACAAATATTTGAACTGGTATTCTGAGGGGAAACACATAACCTTCTTTTCTGTGTGTTTCTGTTTAAAGACACCTTGTTTAATATTATTGTTGATTCATTAACATTGAACTCCTGGCCAGCAGCACTGGAATTCATGCCTGAATGAAGCTCATCTAACACATACTTTCTCTATTAAGTCACATCACAATCTCCTTGTGTACTACTATGCTTGGAGACATTTTAAACATCAAAATCTCTAAGAAAAAGAGCACAAAATGTGAAAATAGATGGCGAAAAGGAGCTTGTTTGCAGTATGAGAGCTGAAACATGAAGGCAGAGTGTCACCTTGTTCGACCTCAGCTGGGAACGTGTGCGATGGGCAGCTCAAATTTTTTACTGCTCTGCCCATTTCTGCAAATGACTGTAAAGTGCTGTGAGTGTTGATTTTGGGGTTACAGATCAATTTTAACAAGTAGGTGAATTTGTACATATGCAATCTGTGAATAATGAGGATTGACTCTATATACATTTACATATTGCTACCTTACCTCACTTAGCTTTTGTCAGGACCAAATGCATGGGAGAATCCATCACAAACCATAAGACACTGTAGAAATGAATCTAATGGTTATATAACATATGTGCTGGTGGATGCCAGCTCATTCTCTCTGGCATCAGCTCAGGAGTCACCTTCTCCAGGAAGTCTTGTACCAAAGGCAAGGACCTAACTGTAAATACAAACCAGAACAGGTTCCTTACCTGCCTGGGTGGGGTGGAAGGAAAAGAAGGTCAAGAGGGCAACTCGCTTACTTCATTCTACTTCTCACCTCGTCCGGGAAGCTAGATGCAAGGGCATACACTGCCAAGCGGCAAAGTCAGGATTTGCATCCAGGATTTCTGACTCCAGGCTTTGCAGTCTTAACCTCTAGAATATACTCATTCCAAATTTTGTCACATCATAATTGAAACAAAAACACATCACTTAAAAGTTCCTGGAGAAAACGCACGGACCCTTGAGAATACACCTCTGTACCTCCTCCCATCATTCCAGTTAGAGAAACATTGATTTATTGGAGTTCCTCCGAAGTGTGCTAAAGGTTATAAGCCTCCTTCTCTGCCCCCTTCACACCATCACCCCAGTGGTGACATGGTGGTTCCAAGATGTCACAGAAGACAATGGCATGGGATGAAGACTTGCTGCTGTGGGATCATGTGAGCTGGGAATGAGCTGGCCTCGTGGAGGATTAAGGATGGAGATTCGACCTAGGAACAGGCTGAACTGGCTAAGCATGAGCAAAGAATACCAAAGAGGCTTCTGATATGGGGACACTGCCTGGTGGCCTCACCCCAGTCCAATTTCCCCTCTGCTGTTTGAGAGTTTATGGGGATATGGGTTCCCTGCACAAAGGCAATATTTCCTACAACTAGTAACCTGAGGAACTCATGCATTCCACAAACGTTTACTGAACGCCTGCTGTATCCCAGGACTTGTGTAAGTGGTTGGGCATACTGACATTAGCATTAGGGTGTAGTCATATCCTATTTACCTTAGGAGAGATAGTCAGACCAGTTGTTAAGAATGTGTTTTCCGTGCTTTAGTTTCCTCATAGGCGAAACGGAGAAAATCCTAGTACTTATGCCACACAGTTGATATGAAATTAAATAGGCTAATACACGTAAAGTTTTAGACCAGTGCCTCCCATGTAATAAGCCCTCATTATTAGCTGTTCTTAATTTAAGTGGGCCTGTGAGAAAGAAAGAGTGAGAACGAAAAGCGTTGCTGGCAACTATTCAAGTGCATATGCTTCTGAGGACACGCAAGGTGGGATTTTGAGGTATCATAGTGATTAGGTATGGATTTCACCTCATGAATTTACTTTAGAAACTAACCCCTACATTAGAGTAACCCCCACTACAGTAGCAGCAGCAGCAGCAGCAAATATTTACAGAGCACGTATGTATGGATCAGGCCACAGTGCTAAGCGCTTTGCCTGTGGTATTTCATCTAATTCACACAATAATGGGTTCTATTGTTTAGGTTCGAAGAAACTGAAGTATAAGGCAGTGAAGCAATGTGTCCAAAGGTTACAGCTGACACATGGCCAGGTGAGGAGGGGAACTTAGTCTCTACAGGTGCAAATGCTGTGTCTTAGCCAATAAGCGTTACTGTCTCTGAGGAAACTCACAGCCTAGTGGTGCTGCTGGCAATTTTAAAGAAATAATCCCGATAGGTGGGAAAAGTGCTGGAAGAGGTGACATGATAATTAAGCTTTTCACCAACCTGTTCTCTCTCCATCCCGCTCTTGCTGGTGCCTGGATGGCAGGGACCAGATCTCATCATCTTGGTTCTCTTTGCACCAGCAAAGTGCTCGGTAAATATTTGCAGGTTTGGTTTGATTTGAATGAGATACAACGACTCTTTCAGATGGTGCTCGATGAGTGAGCTAATGATTTCTCTAGTGTGGATTACAAGCCCTAAGGGTATGTTATTGTTTCTGAAGTTGGAGCCAGAAACGACAGTCTCTGGTTAAGGATGTGTAAGTGTTTAAAATAGGAATAATGTTTATTGCAAGCAAATTTGCTAAATGTGGGTCCCTTTGGTTTCTGGGTCATTTACAACTGGCTACCTTAGACTCTTCTATGTTCCAAAAAGCTCCTGGCTGTTCTGTTTCCCTGTGTCATGAATTGAAAATGCAAAATAAGAAGGCAGATCATATCTCTGCAATGAAAACCCCACGGGCTACATTTCATCTGTAAAAGCTGCTATGTGCCAACCTGATCCTTCCTTCCCCCAGTCCCATGCTCCTTTTGCCTCTGCTTCGGGCACACCCAGAGGAAGGGAGATCACTACCATTCATTCCATCTTTGGGAAGTTCTGAGCCTCACGCAGGGTCCTCTTACTAAGTGCAAGCTGCCTGCATAGAGCTTTCTCCCACTTGCCCTGCCTCCCTTTCCCAGGCCCCATCAGCTTCCTTTACCTCAAGACAATTCTTTTTTTAATATATATTTATTTGGCTATGCCAGGTCTTAGTTGCAGCATGCGGGATCTAGTTCCCTGACCAGGGATTGAACCCGGGCCCCCTGCATTGGGAGCGCAGAGTCTTAACCTCTGGACCACCAGGGAAGTCCTTCAAGACAATTCTTTAGAGACTAGATATTACCACTGCCATATTCACGGTTCCTTTGAGAATCCTTCATAGAGTATTGTTTCCAGTCCCCTCACAACCTGGTCAGCTTAAGTGGATGTCAGTGTGAGGTCCAGAACTGAACATGGTGCTCTAGAAACAGTTTAACTAGCCCTGTAAATGTGGACCATGCTCTTTAAAACATCTTTCTTGTTTCTGCAGCGACACCTGACCTTTGATGCAGCTTGAATGTACAGTGAACTGGATTCCACAGTTCTTTCTCTTGCTATTGCTGTCAAGACAGATGGCCAGTACCCCATAATAAGGAGGCATCAGTCCCAGGGCCCTGAGGCCTGGTGGGAAATTGCCATGAGCGGGGAAACGAGAGGTTGCCTCTTCTCCTTACACAAGTTCCTGGATGTACAGAGTGCATTCAGGTGATGAGGACCAAACCCCAGGAGAAAAGGCGGAGGAAGAAGGCCTTGGCGCAGGGTGAGGAGATTTGGGTTTGAAGCACACTATCCCACTTGCCATGAGGTGGAGGTGTCAGCACCTCTGTTCACTGGGAGGAGACATGTTAAAGACACAGTGGCACGTAGCCTAAGTGTTCTGGGTGACCTCTAGTCCCATCTCGTTAGGTCATACAGACAAGAAATATCAGTCCGACATCCAGAAAGCAATATCAACCTTTTTACATTTTCCCTGAGGTCTCTTTTAAGTAGGCAAAATGAAGAGATTTCATTGAGTGAATTACAGCAAAATTTTTCTTTGCTTGTGTATCTCCCCAAAGCTGGCCATGCTTTTTTAGCTGCACCATTTCCCCAGCTGGAAGTTCCTTTCTTCCCCCTTCTCTCCTCCTAAACCTATAAACCAAACTCTCTAATGAGGAGGAGAACTATCGGAAGAAAACCTAGCTCTTTTTTTTAAAAAATTCTTTAATTAATCAATTTATTTTTGGTTGTGTTGGGTCTTTGTTGCTGTGTGTGGGCTTTCTCTAGTTGCGTCAAGTAGGGGCTACTCTTTGTTGCGGTGCACAGGCTTCTCATTGCGGTGGCTTCTCTTGTTGCAGAGCACGCCTCTAGGCGAGCAGGCTTCAGTAGTTGTGGCTCGCGGGCCCTAGAGTGCAGGCTCAGCTGTTGTGGTGCAGGGGCTTACTTGCTCTGCGGCATGTGGGATCTTCCTGGACCAGGGCTCAAACCCATGTCCCCTGCATTGGCAGGCAGATTCTTAAACACTGCGCCACCAGGGAAGTCCAGAAACCTAACTCTTGATTCTCTCTTTTCTTGCTCCTGCCTTTAACTGTGTTGTTCACATTTACTCCATTCTTTCAAGAGATGCTTAAAAAGTGTTCAAAGGCATATAAAATACATGTTTTGGTGGGAAAAGACTGTGCTTGCAAAGCAGTGTTTACTCACCTAAGTGAGTTAGCACTTCTGTCTCCTCCCACCCCTCAGTTTACACTGCAGGAGCCTGTAGGGGCTTGGGGGCACTGGGGGGTGGGAAGGGAGGGTGGAATAAACACAACAAAGCCTGGGTTCAAATTCAGTTCAGCCACTTGCTACTTATGTGATCCTGGGCAAGTCATTTAACTTCTCTGAGTCTCAGTTTTATCATTTGCAAAATGGGATGACAGCTACCAAGGAACGATTAAATGCAATAATGAATGTGAGGCATTTAGTATGTGGCTGGCAATGATATACCTCTTCCATAGCAAGTCACATTCAGCCAACAACGTTAGGCTGGGGCCTAGGGGATATGCTCACAAGTCTCAGACTGCATTTGTTTCCTGGAAAAATCCATGGTATAGTAGGGGAGATAAGTCAGGTAGAGTAACACCTCTAAAAGAAAGCAGAGTATGCTGAGAGGATAGGACAGGACTGTGAGAGAGGCGAGGACAGGCAGAGCCCAGAAGTCTCCCTGGAAAGGTGAGGTTTGAATGGTCCCTGCTGAATGGCCAGATGTGACCACAAAGGAAAACAGAGGAAAGGAGAGTGATGCTTGTACAGGGAGAGAGAATTGCTACACAGAATGAGTAGGTGGTAGGACTGGAAAGCGGATGGAAGGTGGGAATTAGTCTGATTAAGGTCTGACTTTCTTATTCCAAAATTGGAGCTACAAACAGGTCTTCTAAATGGACTTTTGCACAGACTCACAGAGTATGAGCAAAAACCAGTCCAGAGAGCTTTAATGCCAAGACCAAGTGGGAAGAAAGAGAAGTACTGCAAGTCAGAGAGGGCTCACTGTTTCTCACTCCTCCATGCAGACTCCAATGGAGGATGGAGATATTCCAACAGCCTGTGGTCCCTGAGGAGACTGGGTCCTTCTGCATCCCCCCACTTACCCAGTAACAGGATCAATGTGAGTATCATTGCCTCAAGCTGTCCCAGAGGGATGGACTTCAGCTCTTCTCTTTTATGGGGCCAGCTGGGTGTAGCTCTAATTTTTATTGAGAGTCATCTGTAATTCAGGCCTGGACTGTTCGACAAGAGTGACCGTCAGTTCTTTAAAAATGTCTAGCTAAAAGCCTGTCACACTTTTAACACTGCAAACATAGCATTGGCTCCTGTATATAAACTGCTGGTGGCATCCATAATCTTTATATTTAAAGTCTACCTGCTTCACCCACCTTAGGATGGTGTTATCTGCTTATAGATTCTAGTTTACTCAAAAAGAATTTTCCCCAGGACTCTTAACCAAGATGTATGAATGCCAGGTTCAGGCTGTTGCAGGGTCTCTCTATAGGTTCAAGAGAAGGTATGTGAGATGTGGGGTAGGGAATAGAAGGCCCAGGAAGGAGAAGAGAGCAGTGGCAGAAAGACCACTCGGGGGAGGCCTGGGGGATATCATAAATACCCAGAGGAATGTCTGGGAAGCGGGCCAGGTAGGGGGCAGAGCAAAGGACAGACTCAAGAAATAAAGCCCAGGGCTTCCTTGGTGGCGCAGTGGTTAAGAATTTGCCTGCCGATGCAGGGGGCACAGGTTCAAGCCCTGGTCCAGGAAGATCCCACATGCCACGGAGCAACTAAGCCTGTTTGCCACAACTACTGAGCCTGTGCTCTAGAGCCCGCGAGCCACAACTACTGAGCCCATGCGCCACAACTACTGAAGCCCGCGCTCCTAGAGCCCGGGCTCCGCAACAAGAGAAGCCACTGTAATGAGAAGCCCACGCACCGCAACAAAGAGTAGCCCCCACTTGCCGCAACTGGAGAAAGCCCACGTGCAGCAACGAAGACCCAATGCAGCCAAACATAAACAAATTTAAAAAGAAAAAAGAAAAAAGAAATAAAGCCCAGGACAGACTACGACTCTAAAGTGGTGAGACAGGCGCCAACCACAGGGAAAGTTCTTAGGAAGGATGTAAGGCTCCTCTTCCACGGAAGTAAGATGAGAGAGTTCCCTTCTAGGCGATTCTATTTTCTCTGTACAGGAGATCATTCTCTCTGGGGGTAAGGTGCTGGGGTGGAAGTGGGGAGTGGGAAAGGGATGGATGGTACCTGAGGGCCCCAGAGGAAGAGCCTAGGGTAGGGGATGAAGACCTCAGGGGCAGGAGCAGGAATTAGGGCCTCCTGCATGATTGGCTCTCTCTGTTCACACTCTCCACTCCCCTAAGTCTCCCTGTAGAAACAAAGTGCTAAGTACAGATGAGCAGCTAAACTACAGGAGAAGAGCCTGGGTTGCTCTGGGGTCTTCAGAAAGCATAAGTGATTGAAGTGATCACTGCCTCCTGAAAACTGGAAGGCCAGCCTCAGGAGGCGGTTGGAAAATGATGGACATGAAATGACCAGAGAAGGAGCAGACATATATATACATATATTGCATGTCAACTCACGGTTTCCTTCCTTTACCCCATTTTTTTTTTAAGGCATTTCCAACTTTAGAATGTTTGAGCTGGAAATGATCATGTAGTCAAATCTTTTATTTTGCCACAGGGAAAAGAGGCAAGTACATTACAGAATGATGGGTGCTCCAACAGAAAGAGCAGGGTCATATGGGAGCACTTGTGAAGGACACTTACTCCCTGCCGGGGGTGACATCCCAAGGAGGCTCTCCAACTCAGACGCAGGAAGGGGACCCAGGAGTTCCGACGACTTCGTGGATCAGCATCAGCCACTGCCCATGGGGTCTGCCTAACCCAGCGAGTTACTCCCTCTCCCTCCCTCGCCCCCAGGCCCTGGATCCCTGCTGGGGTTCTCCCATGTGCACAGGGCACAGACACACACCTACGCTGGCTCTGAGCCCTGGCCGCCCCTGGGAATGGTCTTACAGGGTGGCAAGCTCTTAGAATACTTGACTGGGACTAGAATTTCATTGTGGAAAATCTCCTCAGGCTCCAACCGCTGACTCATCCCTTGAGACTTGTCCAAGAAATCAGTTTCCAAGATTGCACAAACTCACATGCAGAAAAGCTATCAATATGTTCGCATTTGTATCTATGTCAATCTCCTTTCCTTATTCCTTGATATAACGAGTTATCTAATTATGGTGACATCTGTTGAGGAGGAATCTAGCTTCCCTCTCCCCGAACAGAACCGGGTACAGGGCTCTTTTGGGGAGATCGCCTGCTGCAGGGTTTATGGGAGGTGGGCAAAACCCCCACTAGGAATCAGCCATGGCTGCCACATGGCTCTTGTTATCATCAGCAGCCAGATGCTCCCCATCACCAGCACCACCTCAGACATGGGCAGACCCACAGACTGAGCTACAGGCTCATTGCCCAGAGGTCTCTGTATTTCCAGCCCAGGCTGATTGAGAAGTCAAGAGAGTAGGCAGGAGAACATGTGCTGGTTGCTTCACCTTTGTCTGATTTTAATCCAGAAATGAGTTTATATTGGTTAACCATCATATGACCTGGAAGTTAAGGTATCTGCAACTTCTCTCTCATATCAGCATTCCTCAGAGCCACAGTTTAAGGCATGGCCAACATTCATTTATTCAACAAGTATTTGTTGAGCATCTAGGTATTGGGTACTGGGTGTGGGGGTTCCTGAGATAAATAAGCACAATCTATGGAGAATTTAACATCCAGTGACACAAATGATAGCTGCACAGGCAGGTGGTGCCCAAGCCTTGAAGAGGGTGCTGAGAGAGACTTAGAAGATGGGGCCATCCGGTCCAGGGATCCCTTTGCCATAGGCTCTAGGCATCTTTAGAAACCGCAGCGTCTTCAGCTTTCACGCTGAACCCCAAAATACTCAAAGTGGCAGAGCCCAATATACCAATCCACAGTCAGGAGGGTCAATGGCTTCCCGGTGAACTTGGATTCATTTTGCTGGTGCTTCTCATTGTTCATTTTCCCAGGAGAATTCCGAGCAGCTTTGATTTTTGTTTTCAAGCTTCCTGTGTCTTTGGGGTAAATGTGGCTGTGGTACATATTTCTGACAGAATTTCTCTTCTTGATGTGTTAGTCCTAATTAAAGTGAGGGAACACAGGCTCCATCTCTAACACAAGCCCTCACTATAATTGATAAGATCTTTCTTTAGGCCCTAGTACTAAGTGTCATTTGGAAGTATTTTTTCAAATAAAAATATTCTTCCACTGTCTTTTCTAGGAAATTCCTAATGGTGTAGTAATCAACAGACAAAAGTTTTAAGAACCTAGTGACCCCAATAATAGAACTTTAGGGCTATAGAGGATTTCAAGATCATTTAATCAAATCTCTTCATTTTGCAGATGAAAAAAAATCAAGGCACAGGGTTGAGTTTTGAGAATACATGCTGCAGGGCTTACCCCGTGCCCCTTCTGTACTCAGATTCTTAGGTTCCTGTCATTACACACATAGCTGTTTTTTCCTTTAAAGATCAAAGTATCCTTGAATACAAATAATACTTTGTTTACAGCACCATAGTTAAATTCCATTCCAAAGCTTACATTCTTTCATTCATTTGACCATTTATTGATACATTCTACAAATATTTATTGAGCATGTACTATGTAAATGCATCTTGCTACTCACTGAGGAAGATGCAAAAATGAATAAGTCATAGTCCTTGTGCTCAAAAGGCTCAAATCTATTATAGGAATTAAAACATGGACACAAATAATTTAAATAGCAATAATAACAATAACAGCCGTTGCTTATACAAAGTTCACTATATTCCAGGCACTGTTCTAAGTCTATCACATATATTAACTCATTAAATCCTTACAGTGACCTTAGGAGAAAGGTATTATGATTATCCCCATTTTGTCAATGAGAAAATAAAGCCCTATGAAGGCTAAGGGACTTGCTCATGGCCACAGAACTGGCAAGTGGTAGAGCTGTGGTTTGAATCCAGACAGTCGGGAGCTAAGATAAAAAGTGATTGTTGCAATTAGAGGGCAACATTTGAAGAGGTGTGAACGCTCCGAGGAGGAAAGGTCCCTTCCAGGTAGGAAGATTGGAGAAGGCTTCATGGAGGAAGTGGCACCTGAGTAGGGTTGCCAGATTTATCAACTAAACGTACTGTGCTGACTTGTGACCCTCAGTGTGGAGGTGGACCCGGGGCAGTGTGACAACATGTACAAAACAGGGATATTCTTAGAAGCAGTAGCCCAACTGGTCTCGTTACCCTGAAGATTCTCCCACTCCTTCCAATCTCTCTGCCCATTTCATCTAGAAAGAGAGATATGGTCCTGTCACTCTCTACTTAAAACCTTTTAATTTACAATAGCCAGGACATGGAAGCAACCTAAGTGTCTACTGACAGATGAATGGATAAAGAAGATGTGGCACATGTATACAATGGAATATTACTCAACCATAAAAAGAAACGAAATTGAGTTATTTGTGGTGAGGTGGATGGACCTAGAGTCTGTCATACAGAGTGAAGTAAGTCAGAAAGAGAAAAACAAATACCATATGCTAACACATATATATGGAATCTAAAAAAAAAAAAAAAAAAGTGGTTCTGAAGAACCTAGGGGTAGGACAGGAATAAAGATGCAGACACAGAGAATGGACTTGAGGACGGGGGCAGGGTGGGGTGTGGAGGAGAAGCTGGGATGAAGTGAGAGAGTGGCATGGACATACATACACTACCAAATGTAAAATAGATAGCTAGTGGGAAGCAGCCGCATAGCACAGGGAGATAAGCTCGGTGCTTTGTGACCACCTAGAGGGGTGGGATAGGGAGGGTGGGAGGGAGATGCAAGAGGGAGGGGATATGGGAATATATGTATACGTATAGCTGATTCACTTTGTTATACAGCAGAAACTAACACAACATTGTAAAGCAATTATACTCCAATAAAAATGTTAAAAAACAAAAACAAAAACAACCTTTTAATGGCTCCCCAGTGCTCTCAGGATTCAGTTCTGATTCCTTGACCTGAGATTCACGCTCTCATTCATTCACATCCATTTGCTCATTCATTCCATTTCTCAACTTTTTTGCATACGAACTTCCATTGCCATAACAACCTCAAAATACTTCAGTGGTTTCCCATTGCCCAGATGGTACCACTTCTCCAGACTGGCTTTCAAGGCTGTCCACAGTCCAGATCCTCATATCCAAATCCCTTTCGCCAAAGAAACAAGCTACTCTAACTGGGTTCTTCAGATTTCAGGAGGAGCACATTCTGCTTACAGCCAGCTCCACACCTTGGCCCATCTCATCCCAGAAAATTAGAATCATCCTTCCATTTGTCTCCACCTGTTCCCTCCAGCCTAACCCAAGTTGACCTCCCCTCCCCCATAACTCTTTCAGCCTTTGCCACTCATTCAATCACACCCTGACCGCTCTGCTTTTCCAGCAACACAGTGCTGTCCCCAATTCTGTTCCCTACAGAGCTGCAGCAGGGCCCTTTTATTCCATGGGGGCGTCTGGAGTGTCATCCCTAGGCCTTTGCTCACAGAGATGATTATTTTATTTCTATGTGTTTTTGTTGGCAGTGGTCTGATGCATCACACATCCAATTCAATGTGCGATGTGCATCATACATACTCCCCTTCCGAGAGGAGTAAACAGTGAGATGCGCGAGTGGCTGTCATTTGTCTCAAAATGTCTGCATTCTGAGAATTGCAGACTGCTGATAAGATCTGTCAATCAAGTCATGAACATTGCTAAAACTGGCAAAGACCCTTTTCAAACTTTTCTTTTTAAAGAGAAAATCTAAACTCCTTAGGCCCTTAAAGTCAAAGTCTCCCAAGAGTTCATTAATCAACCAATAAATCAAAGAATTAATTCAATAAATATTTATAGACTGCCTACCACATGCCAAGCACTTTGGTATACGCTGCAGAAGGTACTGAACAAAAAGGACAAAATCCTTGCTCTCCTGGAGTTTGCATTTTAACAGAGAAGTAGACAACAAATGCCTAAACTAAGGGTCTGCGGACAGTGGTCGTAGATCAAATCCAGCTTGCCACCTGTTATTGTACATAAAGTTTTACTGGAACATAGCCATGCTCTTTTATTTATGTAGTGTCTATGGCTGCTTTCACATGACGATGGCAGAGTTGAGCAGTTGTGATGGAGACCGTATGGCCTGCAAAGCCTAAAATATTTACCATCTGGCCCCTTTATAGAAAAAGTTTGCCAACTTATGACCTAGAAAACTAAGTATATAATATGTCAGGTGACGATTCATTTCATGAAGAAAAATGGACAGATGTGAAGATAGAAATGATAGAAAGGAGGGTCTCTGGATGCGTACTCTTAATAACGTGACCATTGAGGACAGATCTGAATAGCGGAGGGAGCAAGCCACAAGGGACAGATAACTGAGGAAGGGATCTAGAGAGGAAATAGCAAGTGCAAAGGTCATGCCACAAAAAATCAAGAAGGCTGTGGGGTTGATGCTGAGTGAGTGAGGAGAAGAGAAATAGAGATGGAATTGGGGAGCTGGTGAGGGGCCAAATCACGATGGACTGGACCTTGGTTTTATCCAAGTGAGGTGTGAAGCCTTTGCAGGTTTGGGGCAGAAAATGGTCTGATTGTGTTTTGAAGGATCTCTTTGCTGTGTAGAGAGAAGAATGTTGGGTCAAGGGTAGAAGCAGAGAGGCCAGTTAAGAAGCTTCCACACCAGTCCAGGTAAGAGAGGCTAGTGTCTTGGACCAGGTCAATCGCCGTGCAGTGATGAGAGGTGGTCTGATTCAGGGTACATTTTGAAGGTAGAGGCACTAGGATTCCCTGATGGGTTAGCTGTAGAGTAATAGAGACTCCACGGTTTTGGCCTGAGCATCTTAAAGAGTGGAATTGGCATTTATGAGATGGGGAGAGAAGGCAGATTGGGGAAGTGAGCGAGTGAGCATCAGGATTTCTTCTCTGAGTGTTTATTAAATGGTGACGTGGGATAGGCAGCTTCATCCCGACTGCCCTCCTTCACTCACTTCCTATGGCCTGCAGGGCCCTGTGTGGTCAGGTCCTGTTGACCTGTTCCAACTTCCTTCCTGCCTCTCTCCTTCTCAGCCCTACTGTCCAGCTATGCAGGTCTTCTGCTCTTGAGCAGCTGGCACACCTCCTAGCCTGATGGCCCTCCCAGCATGGCTTCCTGGATGCCCCTTCCTCACCCTTTCCAGTTGGATGCATCTCCTTCAGGTTGCAACTTAAACATGACCTCCCGAGGAGAGATCTTGCCGACCACCCTACCTAAAGTGGCCCCCCTTCCATGATTCTCTACCTCAGCTCCCATATCTTACACAGTGCTTTTCCCTGTTTTAATTATTTTATGTTTGTTTACTTGTCTTTTGTCTGCCCTTCTGGCCCCTCTTGCATTCCACAAAACTGAAAACCATAGACTATGTGTCTGTCTTGTTCAGTATTGTGCCCCAGAGCCTAGCATATTCTCAGCCACATACCTTTTAACTTTTTCTTTTTCAGCTATAAAACTCTTTCCTCATGCTGAAATCCCATGCAGGAGTGTGGTATACTCATTCATTTATTCAGCACATGGATAAAACAGGGTGACTCTGGTTGAATTGGCACTGAGGGGCCCCATATTGTGGCCCTTAAACTGAGAACTGTTGTTCTCGTCAAACTGGATACCTCCCATGCTCCAGTTATCAGAATGTTAGAATGTCCAAGGGCGTCCATTTCCTGGGGCCGTTAAATGCCAAAAAGAAAAGATAAAGGAATACCAACATAAGACTGGCAACATTTCGTTTTGCTAAGTAACGATAGGAAAAGAATAAACAGCTACTCTATTAGTCAGACTGGGCTGCAGGAACAGCACCCCAAGTCTCAGAGTCACAGTTTATTGTTCACTCATACTACGTGCCCAGTGAGGTCGCTGGGGGAGCCAGCTTGACAGAGGCTGCGTCTTGACACATGTTTCCATAGTCTCTGAGGCAGGGAAGTGGAATTGTCTGACTCTCACAAATTCTGCCTGAAAGTGACACACTCTTTCTTACTTTTCATTGGTGAAAACAAGTCACTTGTCCAGACCTAACTGAAATGGGGACTGGGAAGATTAATCCTCCCCTGTGCCTGTGAGGTGAGAGTCAGAATAGTTATGACCAGCACCCGTGACTCCTCCAGCTACCGATGACTATGACAATCATTTTATTAAAAAAATGGCACTTTGGCACCCAAAACATAAGAAGGACATCATATCAGAATAAAAGCAAAACTTCAAGTTGAATAAATTAGCTTTATTCAAAACTTGCTCTTTGCCCTTATTTTTCTCACCTGCACTGTTGGTGGAAGGAAAACAGTCACAGGTCAGTGTGGTCCGCAGGCCAGTTCTGGTTGGCCAATGCCCTAATCCACTCGGTGGTCCCACCTCCTCACCTGCATATGGCTTCCTTTACCTGTAAGCTTGTCCTCTGCTCGGTCTCCCTGTATCCCACTTTCTCGATCTTTCAAGGACCAGCTGGAAGCCATGCCCAAGCAGGGACATGTTCCCTCCAGCATCACTGTGCCCTTGCCTCTTGGGGCTCTGAGACTTTCCTGTTTTTCTGTGCATGATGTTGAGGGGTTCAGACTACAGATGAACAGAGAAGCTACAGTCTGTTCCCATCCCTACTTGTTCATAGAAAAAGTGAAAACGATAAAGGCAAAGGTTCATCAATTAGAGTTCCCTATGTGGAAGGAGAGGAGATATTCAGAGGGAACAGATCGCCCAGGCACTATTTGAAAACCCTCAGAACTACAGTTTCCCCAGACAAATGTATTGACTGGAAAGCACAGATGACAGGAGACAGCAGAGTAAGCCTCAGGTACCTGGGCGTCTGTGTGCTTTGGACTACCTAAACTTCTTCTCAGGTGTTCCTGGGCTCTGATTTTCAAGGGGAGATGGGAAAACTTTGTTTCTCCTTTCCTTGGCACTTTTCTCCCTACACAAACTTTGGGCCATTTCTATTTCCTTGTAGGGGATCCATTTGAACTTCAACAAGACAGAGGGAGGGAAGAGTACCTGTACATGTTTCCGATGCTACCATGGCTCTAAAAAAATGAACCTGGATCTACTTGGTCAAAGTAGAGCTGAGATTTGAATAAATCAATTATGCAAAGAGTTTTGTTAAACAGGCCCAATTTGGCCAATGCACATTTACCAAAGCTTAAAATAATAATAATAATAGCCTAAGTTGTCCAGCACTCTATAGTTAGTTTGAAAAGTGCTTTCGTATGTACATTCTCACTTGATCCTCATTGAGACTATGCAGGGGTGGATTATTATAAAGCTCAGTGAGGTTAGGTGGCTTACTCAAGGTCACACAGCTAATATATCACTTCAGGCGTTTTGGGTGGCAAATATTGGAAAACTGGCTTAAACAAGAAAAGGGATTTATTCTCTAATATGATTATAAGTCCAGGGTAAAGCAGGCTTCAAGTTTGGTTGTAACAGCAGCTCAAGTATATCATTAAGGACCTGCACTCTCTCTACATCTCTGCTGTACTTGGGTTGGCTTTGTCCTCAGGCTGGCAACAAGACAGCTGGTAACAAGACAGCCACAGGAGTACCAGACTTGTCATCCAGACATGATAGTAGCAGGAGAAGAGAGAACATAGCTTCTTCGGCCTTTCTGGATAGTTGGAAAACTTCATTAGGCGCAAGCTCCCTACTTCTGCCCCCAATGATGCCTTCCATCTCATTTCTGAACCACTTATTTGGATGAGAAAAGTGGTTATGCTCAGACTACTTGGGCCTGGCCTGGGAACTGGAAGGGGTCAACTTCGTTGGAGGTATATAACTACATGGGTTGTGTCCACTTTAGCCTGTAAAAGACGGAATTAGCATTGAATTTTGTTTTTCCCACTATATCACAGATGTGACCCTGCTCCTGAGGGATTACCATATTATAAAATAACAGCAACACGATAGCTATTTTTGAAGTAGTAGATTCTCTTAGTATTTTCAAAATAAGAATTGAAATACATTTTTAAAATATCGTTCTTATTCTTCCTCTACCTCTGCCCCAAGTCAGCAGGTAAGTTGTCTTGAGCCCAGGGCTGGGGTACAGAGTGGTCCCAGTGGATTCCGGCCAGCATGGCATTGCTTGCCTATGACAAATGAACAGTTCAAGTTCCAGAGAAGATGCCTGAAACTTGGAGTTCAGAGGGAGGATGGCGGGTCCTGCCCCAGGCCCAGCCAGCACTGATGAGGACCAGGAGGGAGAAGAGTCCACCTCCAGCAGTCCTGAGGAAGTGGTGGAGGGCATTCAGGATCATCTCCTCGATGCCTTGGTCCATCCCAACCTGCCATAATACCGAGGTTTCTCATGGCAGGTATTTGTTGAACACCTACATTTGTGTGTGTGTGTGCCTTAGATACATACTCTCGTTTGCTACCTACTATATCCCTGTGGGGTGGGAAATACCACTTCCATTCTACAGATGAGGAACCAAAATCTCAGAGAGATTAAGTTAATTTGGGGGGTGGGTGTCATAGTTAGTATGGTAGGTTGAACCCCCAAATTATCCACATCCTAATCCCCAAAACCTGTGAATAAGTTACTTTATGTAGCAAAAGGCACTTTGCAGATGGACCTTAAGATAAGGACCTTGAGATGGGGAAGTCATCGTGGATTATCTGGAAGGGCCCAATGTAATCACAAGAGTCCTTTAAGAGGGAGACAGAAGGGTCTGAGTCAGAGAAGGAGATGTGATCATGGAAGCAGATGTCAGAGTGATACCATTGCCAGAAGGAGGCCATGAGACAAGGAATGCAGGCAGCCTTGAGAAACTGGAAAAAGTAAGGAACATCTTCTCCCCTAGAGTCTCCAGAGGGACACAGTCCTGCTGATAGCTTGATTTTAGTCCCATAAATCCCATCTTGGACTTCTGACCCCCAGGACTGTAAAATAATAAATCTGTGTTGTTTTAAGTCATTCAGTTGGTGGTAATTTGTTATAGCAGCAAGTGGAAACTAATACCTGTTAGCAAGGAGAGAAGTGAGGCCTTTGAGTGCAGGCCTCTCTGGCTTTGACGTCCATTATGCCTCCGGCCAGGAGGCCCCGGTGCTAGGCCTGTAACTCACTCTCTGCAGCCCAATTTCCTGCTCCATAAAACGGCAGGATTGTGGGATTGGATTGTCCTGGTTGATTTCAGCTACAGGAAAACACAGTGGGAAGCTCCTGCCATGGCCCAGTGATAATGACCTGAACCATGAATAAGACAGCTGGGCAAGAATGTAGGAGCTGGTTATGGAGAAAATAACAGAGATAGGACCTGGTGAGTAACTAGATGTGGCAGGTGTCTTGTGCAATGATGTGGGCTGGGCGGTATCATTCACCTAGATGGGACACACTGGAAGAGGACCCAGGTTTTGGGGAAGATGAGATCAGGCTGGGGCCTGTTGAGTGTGATGTTTATGTGAAACTGACCCATGGGGGAGGGGAGGACCATCTGGATCTAGGGGTCAGGAGAGTGGCTTGGGGGACAGCTAGAGATGTGGGCATTGCAGGTGAACAGGTGGTCGCTGAATCCGTGGATCTGTTGAGATCAATGAAGGAGAGTGAGGACTGCGAGAAGAGAGGAGAGCCAGTGAAGAACCTCCAGGGGAACCAACACAAGGAGCAGCCAGAGGAAGAGGACTCAGAGAAGGAGACTGAGAAGCAGCCAGGCAGTGGGCAAACCAGTGAAGAGAGGGAGGGAGAGGGGGAGGGAGGAAGGGAGAGAGAAGGCATGTGACAACATCAAAAGCTGACTTCAGCTTGGGTAAGTGAGACATGTCATTAATTTTGGAAATTCAGAATCCCTTGGTGACCTTCGGGAGCACTGTTTCCATGGAGAGGTGGGTAAAAGCCAGATTGCACTGGGTTAAGGAAGGAAAGGGAGGAGAGGATATGCAGCTGGCAAGTTACAGGAGACTTGCTCCATCTTGCTGGGAGAAAGGGCCTAGATGCGATACAAAATACACCAAAGGCAGCCAGGAAGCTTTCCAAGCAACAATTAGGAGGGGAAAGAATTCCTTAATAAAATAACAGCAACTACTCAAAAGGTTGACAATAACCCCACATGGTAGTCGAAGTAAGAGGTAGATAAAAGCTTCCCAGGAAAGTGGCAATATGAGTGGTGCTGGGGATCAGCAGTATGGCCACCATCCCCCCAAGGCTGCCCTGCATGTGGCCTGTCTGTCCTAAGGGCCGAGAGCCCTGGAGAGTAACTTTCAGATCATGTCTTCCACCAGCCTCAGTTTCTAGCTGTCAGCGCCAGGCAGTCCTCTTACCTTCACTTTGGTCAGATGCTGGCTCCTTGATTTCCTAACCTTTCTGCATTATCTGGGTTTGGGGAGATTCCTCGACTGCAGCTACTCCAGGATCCACAGGAAGTAGACTGTGGGCTCAAGGTTGGGGAGCAGATACTGCTGACACCCTGGCTCAGCCCTTCACGCCCACAGCCTAAGTCCTACCTGCCAGCACCTGCAGGTCATTGCATGTGGGCTTTCTCTGGGCACTAGAGCCTGCTCCCTATGCATGTGTGAAGATGAATGAATGAATTCCACTGTCCCCAGCCCCCAGACTAACCCTCAGCGAAGACTGTAGGGAGCTGGTGTATCCACACCCCAGCTCTGTCACCTGTTGGGCAGGAGAACTGTGAGGCCAGGCTCTGCATTGTCACCCACAGTCCCAGCAAGACCAAGCTCCAGGTGTCCACAGTGGTGAGTAACTTGATAACACCCTTTATTGCTTTCCTTTCCTTGCCTGTCTTACTTTCGCTGTTTTCTTGGGATTACCTCCCAAATAAATGACTTGCACTGGAACCCTTTTCTCAGGGTCTCAGGGGCAACCTAAACGAAGTGAGAGGGATTGTCTGACCCAGTGCATGTGAAGCTCCTTGCATGTCAGTGGAGAGTGGTTCTTGACAGCTGTGACACTGGGCAGCCAGTCTTTGCCAGTTAATCACATCTTCAATATCACCAGCATCCAGACCTACTATGTCCCAGCTCTGGGCTAAGCACTTTACAAACATTTTCGTATTTGTGCAACAGGCCCATGGGATAGTGGCCCCCCGAAAATGTCCATATCCCAATCCCTGTAACCTGTGAATATGTTACCTTACATGGAAAGAGAGACTTTGTACGTATGATTAAGGACGTTGAGGTGAGGATATTATCCTGGACTATCATCTGGGTCCTTATAAGAGGAAGTCAGAGTAGAGAGAAGGAAATGTGACAGTGGAAGCAGATGTTGGAGTGATGTGAGGAAGGAACCATGAACCAAGGAATTGCAGGTGGCCTTCAGAAGCTGGAAAAGGCAAGGAAAAAGCTTTTCCCTTAAAGCCTCCAGAAGGAAAGCAGCCCCGTCAACAAGTTGAATCTAGAACTTCTGACCTCTAGAACTGTAATAAATCTGTATTGTTTTAAGCCACTAAGTTTGTGGTAATTTGTTACAACAGCCATAGGAAACTAATACACTCGATGTAGAGGTTAAGTATAGAGATTCTGGAGCCAGAATGCCCAAATTCAAAGCCTGATTCTATCACTTAGCAGCTGTGTGACCTTGAGCAAGTTATTTAACCCCTCTTTGCCTGCATGTCCTCATCAGTAAAATGAGGATAGTAATAACATCTGACTCAGGGTTGTTGTGAGGCTTAAATGAGTTAATACAGGCTTATTTTACATGCTCAGAGAACTCACATGACTTGCCCAAGGCCACAGAGTTAGGAAGAGTCAGAGCCCTCAGTTCCATCTGCCCAGTTGCAGATGGAGTGCAACTGTCCCAACAAGAACTTGGTCTTCATTCCCCTTACCTACCCCGCTTCTGACCTGCTCTGCTCAGCTACTCTCCTTTCGGTAGCTGATCGCCAGCTCAGACTGAAGGTGGCTAGAAAATACTATGATTTGCACCAGATGCCTAAAGGGCCACCTCACATTACCCTTGCAACAACTCCAGTTGTGAGGAGCGGCAGTTGGGCTGGACAGGGAGTAGCACTCCCCATTCGGGGATGAAGAAACTGAGGTTGAGAGAGGTTAGAGGACTTGCCCAAAGTCAATGGGCCCTTGAGAGGCAGAGCTGAGGGAGGAGGTGGATCTCCTGGCTCCTGATTCTGAGCCTTTCCTGCTGCCTGTCGAATCCTTCGAAAGGCTCCTGCTAATTTCCTGCTGTTCAAATCCCAGCCAGTGAGAACTGCCATTGATTTCATGCTCATTTAAGAGAATGTGATACAATTTGTGTGGAAACACAAAAGACCCCGAATAGCCAAAGCAATCTTGAGAAAGAAAACCAGAGCTGGAGGAATCAGGCTCCCAGACTTCAGACTGTACTACAAAGCTGCAGTAATCAAGACAGTATGGTATTGGCACCAAAACAGAAATACAGATCAATGGAACAGGATAGGAAGTCCAGAGATAAACCCATGCACATATGGTCACCTTATCTTTGATAAAGGAGGCAAGAATATACAATGGAGAAAAGACAGCCTCTTCAATAAGTGGTGCTGGGAAAACTGGACAGCTACATGGAAAAGAATGAAATTAGAACACTCCCTAACACCATACACAAAAATAAACTCAAAATGGATTAAAGACCTAAATGTAAGACCAGACACTATCAAACTCTTAGAGGAAAGCATAGGCAGATGTTCTGAAGAACCTAGGGGCAGGACAGGAATAAAGATGCAGAGGAACAGAATGGACTTGAGGACACGGGGAGGGGGAATGGAAGCTGGGACCAAGTGAAAGAGTGGCATGGACTTATAAATACTACCAAATGTAAAATAGATAGCTAGTGGGAAGCAGCCGCATAGCACAGGGAGATCAGTTTGGTTGATTGTGACCATCTAGAGAGGTGGGATAGGGAGGGTGGGAGGGAGATTCAAGAGGGAGGAGATGTGGGGATATATGTATAGGTATAGCTGATTCACTTTGTTATAAAGCAGAAACTAACACACCATTGTAAAGCAATTATACTTCAATAAAGATGTTTAAAAAAAAGAGAATGTGATATAAATCCTGCATAGTCAGTAGCATGTACACATTTTATTTCCCTTAATATTGCTTTAATTGAGTATCACTTGGGTAAATAGTTTGATTAGCAAATGTTTATGCTTCGTCGATTTAACAAAGTTAGACTTTTCCAGTGGCTGGAAAATACTGAGCAATGTGATTATTTTGATTTTTCTGATGAACCCAATGGAAACCCAGGGTCGCTTGTCAGGGTTCAGTGTCCTACGCTGAATCACGCACGGGAAGCCTGCGTCACTGACATTCCCAGTGACAATGAACAAATTCCTTCCCCTCTCTGGGCCCCAGCAACTCGATCTGCAAAATGAGGGGGTTGGACTAGATAATCCCTTAGGGTCTTCATAGCTGGAGGTTTTGACGACCAACCCCCCACCCCCACCCCCAAGCCAAGGCTCCTAGGAGCACAGAGATTCTCTCCCAGCCTACGTGCTAGGTCTCTGCCCCGAGTTCCAGTGCAGGAGGAGGGTCAGCCAGCGGCATCGGGAGCTGAGCCCTGCGCCCCTTCAGCATCCTGGCTGCTTTTGTTTGCTCTCCGCCGTCATGGGGAGGTTGCCCTGGCCCAGCCTCAGCTCTTCCAGCCCCGAGGGGAGGTTGCCATGAGCAGCTGGACCTCTTCTTGGCAATGCAGAGACCAGATGGGAGCGCCTGTTTCCTGGGTCCCTCTTTCTGCCTGTTTGAGAGGTTTGACCGAGCTTTGACCAAGGGGGCACCGTGCATGGCTGAGGGCTAACATGGCTCCATGGTCAACTAACCTGATAATGAATCCATCCATTGACTTTTTTTTTTTTTTTTAACATTGTAAAGATGACCTATTCCTTCCTTTTAAAATTGGACACTTTCAACTTATTTCGTACTGCCAGTGATCGCCCGAGGTGCAGCATTCTTTGAAGTGTGAGGGTTTTTTTCATGTTCTGAGGATGTCTTAGAGCTCAAATATTCTCAGGCCTCAGCAGCTTGGGGATGTAAGTGAAGTTCTGGTGACATGAATGACCAAGTCTTGGTGGCCATTAGCTCTGACCTGGATCTGAAATCAGGGAGATCTGAGTTCAGATTCTGTCTCTGCTTGCTCTCCAGCTATTTGAATTTGAGCAAATTGTTAAGCTCTATGGGTACTACGTGAAATACCAGAGTGACTTGCAAAAGCTGCTCAATAAATATTACTTTCCTTCCCTTGGTCACTATCTTGCTCAAGGCCCACAGGGGAACTGGATATCTTCCCAACTCTGAGACCCCAAAACTTTATAAAACCTTATAGAGGTGAAGGAGGTGTTATTTGAGTTTGATCTGGAAAAAATGCATAGAGTTTGGAAGCATGGAAATGGGGAAAGGATATTCTACAAAGAAAGAATATAGTGAACAAAGGCCCAGAAGCGATAATGTATACTGTGGTAGGGGAAAATGAATCAGTTACATTTGGGCCCTACTGGGTCAGGCAGTTTAGACAGAGCTTTGTTTTTCTTTTTTCTTTTCTTTTTTCCTCTGTTTGCTTCTTTACTTCTTAACTGTCTGCAAGAGGTTAAAGCAATCTGAATTAAGTTAGTTAAATTGACTTTTATTATTGGATTATAATCATTTGTGCAATTATGAAACCAGGTGTTCCTGATTGAGATCAATTATTCCTTCACCTGATCACTATAGAGCTAATAAGGACTTAGAATTGCTGTTCAAGTGTACTTCCAGCCGGGTTGAAGCCTTCTGGAAAGGCATTTATTAAGCCAAAGAGTGGTGGAAAAAAAATCCAGGGGAGAACAAGGACAGAGATAAAAATCCTTTAGGAAAAGGCCTAGAAAGGCTGATTTGATCATTAAGTAGCCTTGATGGGTGGCTGGCTGTTGACAAGGAATCTCTGAGGTGTTCCTACAGGAACTTTGATGGGCAGGGGGCGGGCGGTGAGGCAGAGTGGGGGTGGGGTAGGCAGGGGGTGAAGCAGGAAATGAGGACACAGACACTGTGTAAACTGCAGGTTAGAGACCCATTTATGTTGTGTTCCTCTGCTGAGGTGGAGTTGCCCTCTGTCCCTCCTGAGGCGTCAGTCCTGACTCCAGTAAAGATAAGAAGACGCCACAGCATCCCCTTCCACTGTGTGAGGAGTGTGTGGACGTACAGTCTCCGCTCCAGGAGGTTTTGGATTCCAAGAATTCTAGGTTCCTTCACATCTGGTCCCTATGAGACCTCTGTGAGGAGGTCAGAGCAGTAGTTATTAGTTCCATCTAACAAGTGGTGACCCTGAAGCTCGGTCAACAGATTTGCCTACACTTACAGAATTAGTGACTAAGATGGGGCTGGGACCAAGCCCTTCAGATGCCAAGACCACCAAATAAGGACCACAACCTTATTGCAACATGTCCCACTCCGTAGGCAAGTAGAGTGAATTGGTCATCTCTACAGTGGTTTGCGAGCCAAGATACATGTTAAAATCACCTGGGGAGATTAAAAACATACCTGTGGCTTGGGCCATTCTCTAGATTCAGTTAAGTAAGAGTTTCTGGAGTTGGGCAGGGGTCCCATTGTGTTTTAAAAGCCCCTGAAGTAATTCTAATGTGAGCCTGGGCTGTGAACCACTGATCTAATGGGTGGCTAGTTAGCTAAGTGTAGCCTGGACGGCCTTGGGGAATTCAGCAGTTGTATAAGGCCCTATGGGCTGCAAATGACAGATACCTAATTCAGCTAAATAGGTTTGGTTATTTGCAGGGGGATTTACTAGAAGGCTCATTTAATCAAGAGGCACATAGGGAATAAAGTGGGATCTCAAAGACAAATGGTATGTGGGAGTAGAAAACTGCCTAATCTCACCTCACCCATCTCCACGCCCCCTTTCCCTCATGCCAAGTTCTGTGTTCCCACTTCATTCTCTCCCTTCTCAGGCTGTTTCTTCCCCAGTACAAGGGAACTGGTCACTGCCGACTCTAGACATCTCCACTGTTGGAGAAGATCTGCGACTTCTTTTTCCCCCATCCTTGGGCAGGTGCCCACTCCAGGCCAATCGCTTTGGTCACATGGCTGTGTCACTAAGATGCTGGCAGCCCCCATTCAAACCACATGGCCAGGGTGGGGATAGGGGTTATTTTCCAGAAGAAGGAGGGGGTACTGTTCTAGAAAGATCTACAAGAGAGTTTCCCTAGCCATCATCTGTGACCTTCATATAGGATTCCTACAGCTGGATTGCTCACTTGAAAGCAAATCCTTCAGTAGTTGACCTGAACGTCCTGCCCTGGTCTGGAACCTCACACCACCAAGGAGCAAAAATCAACAGCTTTGAAAGCAGGACAACCCTGGACCCAATCATTTCATGAATGCTGAGCAGCAGGACCTGCAAGGCAGAGGAGCTAGATGCTGAGGCAGTGCGGACACCATTTCTGACCCCCACCCCACGTCAAGTCTGCCAAAGACTCGCAGCCTTGGATTTGGACAGGACTCTGTATTAGTCAAAGATCTTTGGGTTGCAAGTGACAGAAGCCCAACTCAAACTGGTATACACACATAAGAAAAGGAATCGCTAGTCTCACATGACGGTAAAATTCAAGGTATTTGCTTCCAGGGGTGACTGGATTCAGAGCCCAGACACTGTCCTGAACACTCTGTCTTACCCTCTCCCTCTCTCAGCTCTGTTCTCCTTTGTGGGCTCCCCTCAGGCAGGTTCTCCCCTCACAGAGGTAAGATGGTCATCAGCCTCTCAGCTACTCCTAAGGAAAGACCAGTATCTTTTCCTCCAATAGCATAATAACAAAAACTCCAGGGCTGAGTGTCACTGGAATAGTGTGGGTCCTGACCTGAACCTAGACCTGTGGTCAGAGGATAAAATTGCACGAACTGAGAGTAGAAGAGGGGAAAGCTTTGCGGGGGTGTGGAATGGGTGCCAGGACAACAGATCTCCTTTAAAGACCCCGAAGCTCATTTAGTCCAACATGCCACCACCCAACTGCCCAAACACAGTATTCTGTGAAGCCTTCCCTGACAGCCTGACTGCGGTTAACACTCTCTCTTTGTCCATCTCTCATTTTGTACACAGGAAATACACAAAAATCACTCCTGGAGTGAAACTGCTGAGAGACTGGGTATGAATCTATTATCTTGGTACTCTAGCACAGGGCTGCAACAGGGTTTATCAGAGTTCTGTTGAATCACAGGACTCCCAAGAGCCATCAAGCTGAGTAGGTGGAATTCTGAAGCTGGGCCCACATCCCTAGTGCAGAGTTCCAGATCTGCTCCTGATTCACTGTGTCCCTCAGAAACATCCCTTCTCAAATTTAGGCTTTGAACACCCAATCTTGCCCACCTATCTGTCAGGATTACTCTGAGGTGTGCCTTAAAACACGTGGGAGCAAGGTGTAATTGTCAACTAGTATCATTATGTTACTTGCCCATAGAATAACCAAGGTCCACTTTCAGAAAATATAGCATTATGAAAAAAGTTTAAAGGTGAAAAACTCATGCAATGATGGGACTGCCGTACAGCATAAAAAACAGTCTAGAGAAAAATGACTTTATTATGAAATATGTGCTTTGAAGAAAACAATGCAGTGGGGGGATGTGGGAGAGCAGAACTAGAAGCCAGAAGTTCGTGGAGCGACACCAGAGAGCATGGCCGTGCTGGAGAGGAATCGTGAGCACAGGCGGCTGCTGAGGCTCTAGCTGGAAAAACCTTTACGTACGGTCTTTCCAGGCCTGGCCACGAAGGGATGCTGCTTTGGAAGGCCTTTCTCAGGCCTTCTGCTCCATTTCCAGTCTTCAAAACGAGGGCCAAGGAGTCGGGTGAGCTTTGCAGGCAGATTACAACCAGACCCAGTTCTGGCTGTTGACACCATGGCTGCTCCCTTCCCCGACACCAAAGGCCGTCTGGCTTTCTTCACTCTGTCATCTTGGGCTGTAAGTAACCCACTTAAATCACCATTGGACAGGGAGAGGCTCACAGCCTGCTTTGCAGCTCTCCTTCCATCCAAGCCATTAGTATGTTTAATAGCTCTGGCCCCATGCTGATTTCTGACATGCAGTAATTAATTCCTTTCCACTCAGAGATATAGCCATTCACAGGTCTTGATTCAAAAATGTCTCTGCTCTGTTCCATTTGAAAAACACTTAAAATGTTGAGTAGGAAAACCGTTTGGCCTTTTGTGAAAAGCCACTGATCTCTATCCCATCCTTAAATGAAAATAAATTCCAGATGTGTTAATGATCTAAATGTAACATATGAAGCCATAAAAATACTCTAAGGTGAACATTTATATAATCTTAGAGTGGGAGAGTTCTTTCTAAGCAGGCAACCACAGGCAGAAACCATAAAGATAGAGGTTCATAAGTTTGTTCACATCAAAAATTTAAACCTGGGGGCTTCCCTGGTGGCGCAGTGGTTGAGGGTCCACCTGCCGATGCAGGGGACACGGGTTCGTGCCCCGGTCAGGGAGGATCCCACATGCCGCGGAGCAACTAAGCCTGTGCGCCACAACTACTGAGCCTGCGCTCCAGAGCCCGTGAACCACAACTCCTGAAGTCCGGCACATAGAGCCCGTGCTCTGCAACAAGAGAAGCTACTGCAATGAGAAGCCCGCACACCACAATGAAGAGTAGCCCCCGCTCTCTGCAGCTAGAGAAAGCCTGCACGCAGCAGCGAAGATCCAACACAGCCATAAATAAATAAGTAAAATAAATAATAAAAAATTTAAAAAAAAATACAAAACAAACAAGGAATAAAAAAACAATCAAGTACAAATTAAAAAGAAATTTAAACCCCTGTATGGCCTAAATTATAAAATGAAATTGAATTAGAACAAAAGAAAATGACAAATTGGGGGAAACTATTTGCAATATACTGTGGCTGCTACCTATAATAATGATGATGCTAACATTCATTTCTATGTGCCAGTGTGTTAATATATACACAATACTAACAGTTTAATTCACAAAGGAAAAAAGCTAAGTGGTAAAGAAGCATAAGGGATTTTGGTATCCATGGGGGTCCTGGAACCAATCGCCCATGGATACCAAAGGACGGCTGTATTCCATCTTATTTATAATCAAATTAAAACAGCAATAAAAGGCTGCTTGTGAAATTAATCAAGACAATAAAACAATAATACCTAAATGTTAGTTAGGGTGCAGGAAAATGCTCACCTTCACACATTGCTGTTGAGAGTCTAAATTAGTATAAACTTTCTGCAGGGGAAATCTGTCAAAATCAGAAGCATGAATCCATTTCCACATCAAGGATTCTATCTTGGAGAAATAATTAAGGATACGTACAAAGATATTACTACAAGATGCTATTTTAATAGTGAAGATTGGAATTAATTCAAATGCCCAATGATTGAAGGTTTGCTAAATAAGTTATCATACATCCATACTATGCAAACATTTAAAAATTATGTTGTAGGTATGTATTTACAAATATGGAAAGAGGTTCACTATCTCTTGTTAGTAAATAAAAATAGGTTATAAAAACATATGCTCAGCATACAAAGTCTCATTTTTTCCACAAAAATCATGGAAAAAAAGTCTGGATAAAATATACCAAATATTAACAGTGGTAAAGTTATCTCTGGATAGTAAAATTAGAGGAGCTTTCAATTTGCTTTTTGTTTACAGATAATCTCTAATTTTTCTATAATGAATACATATTATAAAATAGGAATAACAGAAATGCTTATCTTATCTTTCATGATTAGTGTGGGGATTAAATGATATAGAAAGTGGTTTAGGTGCCCCTCAGATGCTAACTGTGATTCCCAAAGAGAGAGCCCCAAGAAGGAGATGATCAGAGAAGTTGGGGAGGATGAACCAAAGGAAAAACAAACTTGAATAAGCTCATGGCATGCAGAGAAATTAGGGTGAAGGAGACATAAAATGTGAGGGTGGACAGAAAATATGGCCACAGACCTACCTTTGGAGAGTTTGATAGAGTAGAACAAGGAGAGAGGATAAACAGAACCAAGAAGGGAAGAGGGTCAAGAGAAGGACCCTAGTGTTTTCTCCTTTTTTGAAAATTTATTTATTTAGTTTTGGCTGCATTGGGTCTTCATTGCTGTACGTGGGCTTTCTTTAGTTGCAGCGAGCGGGGGCTACTCTATGTTGTGGTGTGCGGGCTTCTCATTGCGGTGGCTTCTCTTGTTGTGAAGCATGGGCTCTAGGTGTGCAGGCTTCAGTAGTTGTGGCACATGGGCTCAGTAGTTGTGGCTCATGGGCTCTACAGCACAGGCTCAGTAGCTGTGGTACAAGGGCCTTGTTGCTCCACGGCACGTGGGATCTTCCCGGACCAGGGATCGAAACCCGTGTCCTTTGCATTGGCAGGAGGATTCTTAACCACTGTGCCACCAGGGAAGTCCCTCCTTTTATTTTTGAAGATTATGAAGTTCTGAGAATGTTTGAAAGTGGGGAGGGCTTGTGAAGCTTCATGCAGAAATGTGCAAATAATCAGTCTGGATCACAGTTCATAAAGTTCTCCTGGGTCCATGGCCCCTGATGTGTCCCCTAGATAGACTCCCTCTGTTTCAGCTGGAGGTTCTACTGATGATCCCTACCTCTCTGCAAGTATTACACAGTTGTGGTGTTATTTACCCCAAGGCAATGGGTGATATAACAACCTTGGGGAGGATTCTCAATCCCACACAAGGAAAAGTCAAGTTAGAAGGAATTCCAAGGGCCCTGGCCAATTGGAGGATGTCCCATCTTAGAAAAATATCTTATAGTATCCGCACCAGAAAGAGACTTGAAGATGACCTGGCTAATGCTTAGTCAATACTACTGTCCCCATTTCAGTGGAGAGATAGCCAGTTGTCTAGCCTGTTCACACATTTTCAGTGACAGGTAGCTCACTGCCCCAAGCCAGTCCTCCACAAATGGATGAGCTCCAGAAATCATGATAAAAACTTATGTCTAAAATTTCTAAGGTCCTTTTTCAAATTTGTTATGAACTTTTTATAGTTCATATTTTCTATTCACTGCAGACACTTTCAAGTTTGATTTTCAAATTTTTTATGATCCCTTTCACACATAGCTATTATGAATATAAATTGTTTTATAGACTACATCCAATAATTCTACCATGTAAAGTCTCTGTAGTTATGTTTCTATTGTCTGTTGTTTCTGCTGGTTCTCTCTTGTGGAGGTGAATTTCCTTTTGTGACTTATCTTGGACAATTTACTGAAAATTGTACTAGAAAAGCTATTGTCAGGAATAGTTTGAGGCCTAGAATGAAAGTACATTTCTCCTGAGAGGATTCATGTTTGCTTCTAAGAATCTTATTAAAGTATATTAAAGTATATATACTGAATAAGCAGTTAGTCTGGGGTGAGACTCAGGAATCCATATTTTTAATAAGCTCCCTGGTGCCACTGATGTCCTGGATCCATGGACCACACTTTGAGAAGCAAGGGACTGGAACAGGACCCAAAGGTTTAGAACCAGGGTGTAATTCTTGGGACTTGTATCCCTTCTGGTCCCAGCTTATTGTGGGAAGGGTCTCCTAGGAGATGCCTCACTGTGTGTGGCCTGTGCTTTGCTTTCTGTCCCTCTCACCTCTTGAGACGGCCAGAACAAAGCTTTAATTTTGAGGGAGTAGTGTGTTCAGATCAAAAGCAGTTACAGTGCTTGCTTATCTTACTAGGTTTTCATTTTCCATTTATTTTTAATCCAGTAATCCTTTATTTTCTTGTCATCTCTTTGATGCTTTTAAGAAGATTTTTTTAAATGTACATTTTTAGTTGCTTTCAGTGGGAGGATTGGTCTAAATAACCTACTCCACTGTTCCTAGAAACAAGAAGGTCTATTACGCCAAGCACTTCACATCTTCACAGTCATGAACTCCTTAATTCTCTTGAAATAGTAATATCCAAAGAACCTCCTAGCATTATCTCCTTTGTCAACATAAGACTTTATAGGCATTTATGATTATTTGTTTAGAATAAATGTGTAAAGTTCTCCCCTGTCCCTCCCTTGTCCTTCCTTTAAGGCTCCGTGCAGAGCTCCTTCGTTCAGCAGGCCTTTCCTTGCTGCTCTGTCTTGCCTGGCTGCTCCTCTTTGGACAGCCTTCTTGTGAGCATGTCCCAACATTTCAGAATGGGGCTGCTAAAAGGAAATATTAAGATCCACTTCTCATTCCCCAGATGAGGAGACTGAAGCCCCAAGAAGGGAAATAACTTGCCCAGGATCTCACAAAGAATTATTGCTGCTCATAAGATGAGAACCCAAATCCTCCTCAACCAGCCTGGCGGTGTTTCCACAATCACATGCGAGTCCTTCGTTATGTTGAGCCAAGCTTGCCTCTCAACAACTTCCATGTAGTAATTAATCAAGAAATGGCAAGATGTGTGTCTTCTAAATCTGGGAAAAACACCAAAAGAGCTCAGTACATTTTTATGTAATTTTTATCTGCCTAGGTCTGAGGATAAAGGTCTCCATCCCCGAACAGCTGAAGAGGAAGGAAGCAGTCAACAGACAGTCTTGGAGAAATAACAGTTCACAGGGTTTTATTTTAACTGTCCCCTTTTATTTAATTTCTATCTGTGAGACCTCTGAAATCTGAAGAGCCCTGAGAAAGCCATAGAATACACCCACTGTCCTCCTGGAAGGATTCCAGTAAAAACAGCTTCTAATTAAATAAACGAGCTCTGCCATGTTTGCTTCAGATAACAGAATAACGCTTCCATGACAAGCATGTTTGACTGCAGTCAGTTTATTACTTGTTAAATAATCATTGAGCCTTGCTGTTCCTATCCATCTTACAACCTTTCACTAACTAAACATAGAAGAATTGTAAAACAAATAAACAAACAAACAAACTAATCATAATAAGAAAAAAATGGCAATGCTTAGGGAAACTGGAATGTCTGTAATGAAATCCATTAAGAAAGGAAGCAAAATGACTAATTCAGGAACTGGGTAGTAACTCATTCAATCTAATTTCTTAAACTCCTGAACTCCTGGCCCCCAAACACTTCCCGGACCATATGTCCTCCTGAGCACCACCCCATGCAGACACACACACACACACACACACACACACACACATATCCCTATGCCCCTGCTGCCATTGTCTTTTCAATGGTCTCAGACATGGCACACACTCCCATGCCTCTGTGCCTTACAGCACATTAGGCTCCAGGCTGCAACACTGACTGCTGTTTCCCCACCTATCAAAATCCTTTCCAGCCTTCAGGGTCTAACACCAGCTTCCCTGAAGATTTCTCAGGGATGATGCTCCCACCCTACTTGTGGGGGATCCATTTTCGGAGAGGCCATGGAGATCCAGCCTCTCTGGAAGGGGCTCTGGAAGGCACATGGACCCTCCCCCCATACTTATAATTTTTTTTTTTAGCATAAGTATGTCCCATGGAATAGTTGGGGTATCCTTAGGATACTAAAAAGCTTCTTCATTATTTATCTGAGATTCAGATTTAGCTGGGTTCCCTGTGTTTTTCCTGGCAACCCTACTCAGGTGGCATGCCTGTGGCAGTGGTTCCTACTGGAGGACATTTGCAGGTCTCACTGGTCTGGGCATAGCCCAGGCTATATGCAGCTTGCTGAATGATGGCTCAACTCTACCTTGATCTCTGCCATTTAGTAAAACAAATGAGTATAAATTGTACATAAAATTGAGTCTCCTTGAACATGTGTGTGACTTTCAAACTACTGCAGAAAATTTTAAAAATAACAGCAATAGTAATAATAATAATGACACCTGTACTGCCAGGCACACTTTCAAGCGCTTTACAGATGCATGTTCACCTCCATAACAACCTTATGAGGTAGGCAACATTATTGTCTCTGTTACACAGTTGGTCCTCTATGTCTGTGGGTTCTGTACCCACAGATATGGAGGACTGACTGCTACACCATTTTACATAAGGGACTTGAGCATCGGTGGATTTTGGTATCCTGGAACCAAGTCCCCCATGGATACTGAGAAAAGACTGTACAAATGAAGAAACAGAGGCACTGAACACTTAAATAATTTGCTCAGTTGGCAGGTAGGTTGCTTGTAGTCGGTAAGTGGCAGAGCAGGGATTGAATTCCCACAGTCTGGCTTCAGAGCCTGCCTTCTCAACCACTCTCTTCTACTGCATCTTTGATAGCCAGTACTAACACATTATTCACAGCCCCTCACAGCTTATTGTAACATACCAGTGTGCTGTGACCTTACATCTGTGAGCAGCGGCCTACAGAATCAATTCCAAATTCATTTTCTGGGAGTCATGACTTTTTGTAAGCTGATGCAGCTTACTTTTACACACCCAGCTCCGTATATTCCCCTTCCCCACGTATGCTCCAGTGAACCTCCCTGTGGGAGGAGAGGCCCTTCCGTCTAGTGCTAGCATTTCACGTGGTCTCTGGAAGGAATGAATAGAAACTCAGAAATCTTGCCTTTTACTGCTACTGCTTTGGCACACACTCTGTGACACACAGCAATACATTATTTCTCTCAACCCATTCTTTCTTCTCCAAAAGGAAAATTCCTACTTATTCTTCAAGATTTAACTCAAATGTCACCTCCTCTGTGAAGGTTCCCCTGATTTTCCCTGGTTGTGTTAGTCCTCCCTTCTTCTGTGCTCCTTTGGTACTTGGGTCAGGCTTAACCCCTGGTCTCTGGGTTCCCAAATCAGATCTCCTTCTGCTGTCTCGACTCTATCTCAATGAAATATTTCTCTGGAACAGAGCTTCTCCACCTTGACTGAGGCTCTGAATCAGCCAGGGAGCTTGGTAATATACAAATACTGGGTTCCCACTCCCTAGATTTCTGATTTGGCATGTTGGTTGTAGGATCCAGACACCAATATTAAAAAAGAAATCCACGGATAGTTCTGAGCCACAGTGATGAGCCATGGTTCAGAGCCAGGATTCTGAGTAGAAGTGACACGCTACATAAGCGTGCTGAAGTTGAGCTCCATTCTTGATACCTAGTGAGTACACTCCTCTCTGTTGGCCGCGCCCTTAAGGGTGGTTATGACTGAGAGCCTGAAAGAGCTTTGGGGAGAGACCTTAAGGTCATTTCCAATCCAACTTTCTATTATTCTGATGACATTTTTGACATAAGATTCAATCTCATGCACCCAAAGGAGCACCCCCTACTACAGTGATATCAGGAAGAGGGAAAGGTGCCTATTTTAGAAGTTGTTTAGAGGAGAAAGACTTTAGAATTCTCTAGTATAAACCCAGGTGGGGAAATTAAGGCTCAGAAAAGTGAAGGAAGCTGACCAAGTTTCCAGTTTTCCTGCCCCTATCCCTTGTGCCCTCACATACCCTGTCCACCTCACCCAATGTCCCTAGGGTGGCATTCACCTTCATTTGAAAGTGAAAAGAAAAAGGGCTTGACCCACGCACACAGTTTATATCCAAGCAAAGAAATTACACTCTGGTTATCCAGTAAAACATAATTTTAAATGACACCCAGCCTCATAAAAGACACACACACACACATCAAGAAACATCACACAATTCAACAAAACCCTCTATCGTGGTATTATTCAAACCAGTGTAAAGCAACTGCATTTTTAAAAAATTAAAATTGAATTCTGAGGCATATCCAAGAGATAAAAGTCAAAAAAAGCCAATATATCATGATTGAGTATGCATGACCACAACCCGTAATCTCTGCCATTCTCTGCAGTGTAAACAAACCTGCTGATTGTTGATGGTATTGCTGAAAACATCACTAATCAAACCTTAAATACCAAATACATTTAAGCAAATAACACTCCAGTTACAGTCATTCTAGCTAATCGTGAAGGAAATCCAAATTGGAGACCAGTTTGAAAATGGCCAGAGCTATCCTGTAGCTGTGCATTAATTGACCAACAGCCTAGAGGCAGTGCTTTCTCTTAAGTACAGGAGGCCTGAAACACAAAAGGAAATAAGGAAGAAGTCCAGGAGGCAAGCGCTAATGCAATTTCAAACTGGAATTACATCAGCAGCTTTAAACAGATGGCAGAATGGGAATAAATGTGTTAGCTCCTTTCTCTTACTTGGGCTTTCATTGTTTATATCATTAAAAATAAGGAGAGTTTAAAATAACATATATCGTCATGTAGCGACTCACAGAGACACACAAAACTAGTTTGAAGGAAAGACTGAATTTGGTCATACTCCTGGTTGTTTTGAAAATAATTGGGTGAATTCAATTAAGTGACCCACTGGCTATTTACAGAAGAGGTTAAGACCTTTAAAGGCACACTGACTATGATCGAGCTGGTCACCGAAAACTCTGGGTAATCCAGAGATCAGTTTAAGAACATTTCTCCTGTGTGTGAGAAGGTGTTGGTGGGTTACGGGATCTTATACTCCCCAAGTTCAATAGACTTAATTGATTATCTAGTCCACGGATAGAAAAGAAATGAATGAGTGTCAGCATTTTCTGTTCCCAGACCTCAACAGATAGCACAAACCTATTCTGGAATCATTCCTGCTACCAGAGGTTTAGTCTTAGAATTCTTCTCCAGACAGCCCATACTGCTTGCTCATGACAGACTGGGTATGTGGGAGCCTTTTCCCCTTCCCTGATCTCATCCAACTCATTTATTTTTCAGATGAAGAGACAGAGGCCCAAGGAGAATAAAGTGTCCAGTAATACCGATCATAATGTTCTGCTCTATAAATGTTTACTAAATGCTCGATAAATATTTATTTACTGTGTGCCTGGCACTGTGCTAAGCACCTTGCGTGAGTCATTCCATTTGACCTCACAACAGTCTTATAGAGGCAATTTTTGTTCCTATTTTAAAAATGAGGAATCAGGTCAAATACTGCTCTCCTTGTCGGGATGTTGGAGTAGGCACACATGAAATCCCTTTCTCGTCTTTGAATTCATAGGAAAGCTAATACAATACTTGAAATGCTTAAAATACACTGGAAATAAAGGGAATACCTTTGTGGGTCAGGAGGAAAGAGAAAACCTATTTATCTATTTAGTAATATTTAGGAATTGAAGTGGGGCCATGGAAACAGGGACTGGACATGAGCTCCCCCCAAATAACTGGGAGCTCTAAAGTATGTCAGGGCTTGCATTCTACGCTACATACATCCACCTCTATCAAAAAGTTTCCTATGAAGTTAGGAAAGTGCCACAGAGGGGAGTGAATTTGTGCTGCACTGAGACCTACCACCACCATTTTGCGAGGTGTGGACACACAACCCGCCCCAGAGGACCGGGGTTCACATCCCCATTCTTGCGAATGTAGCTTTCATTCTCTAGGGATAAAAAAAGTTTCCTTGTCTTCAAAACAGAATGTTAATGCTTCTACAGTGTATTCACAGCTTCTTATAAAAAAAGTTAGGTAGGCAGCCTCCAAGATGGTCCCCAATGATCCTCAGTGATGAGTATTCATGCCCTGTAATAGTTCCCTTGCACACTGAACAGGGCTGACTTGGTAACCATAGAGCATCAGAATAATTATGGTGTATGTCTTCTGAGGCTTGATCACAGAAGGTATGATCAAGCCTCAGAAGACATTTTGAGGCCTGTCTTTTCCTTGTTCTCTCTTGTATCACTCCCTCCGGGGGAAACCAGTGCTGTGCTGTGAGACACTCAAAGCAATGTTATGGAGAGGTCCACCAATCTGCCATCCAAATAAGTAAGTCATCTTGAAAGCAGATCTTCCAGAGCAAGTCATGCCTTATGATGACAGTACCTCTAGCTAATATCTTAACAGCAACCCCATGAGAAATGACAAACTAGAACCACCCAGCTAAGCTTCTTCTGAGTTCTTGACCCAAAGACACTGTGAGATAATGTTTGTTGTTTTAAGCCACTAACTTTTGGGATTAATTTGTTAAGCAGCATTAGAGAACTGATATCAATGTAAATAAGATAATAACTGTAAAGTGCTATCTCTTTATATATCTTAGGGAAAATTTTGATATCAACTGAAAATCTGAATTTCAGGTCACTGCATTTCTACTTTATTTTGTACAAGTCACTTGACCTTTCCCCTTGGTTTCTCCTGCAAGTGGGGAGTAGTGGAATTAATCCAGCACTCTAAGTCATTACTAACAGGAGATGTAAAATCTCAAGACCCAGAAATGAAATGCAAAGGGCTGAAGCCAGCACTGTCTCCCCTACCCGTGGTATATGGAAATTAGGATTTGAGATGGTGTGCTCCAAGATGACACCCCTGAGACCTTATTGCCTATATTAGCATCCAGACTGGTCAGCTTCTTGTTAACATTTCACCCTAAGCCTGCTGAATCACCTTGATGACTTTTGCATACACTAATTGAAGGCTTTACTTTAGGAGAGAAAATAATAGATACACATTTTTTCACCTTCTTCAGGTATTACCAAAAAAACTTTATGACATTATGTCAGTATTTCACATAATTAGTCATATCAAACAAGCTAATATATGTCTTATTTCTTGTTGGTTTTTATCATTCCTTTCCTTCAAAATCAGACATGGATATATAATTCTTTGTTAGCACTAACATTTTTATAAAATTAATTGCTTTCACAGTCATTTGGGAAAAATTATTTTGAATTATCATTCTTTTTTAAGGGTTAAGAGCTTTTCATACCCCTTCATCCTTGGGTCAGAATGAGATTTTTAAAAAATCACATTGGGACCCCAAACATTAGCTGGTTATTTAAATCATGATATTTCTCCAAATTTGTATATGTGTGTTTATCCAAGTATCTCAGTGTGAATTATATGGATGGATTTGTTGGGCCTTTTTTAAAAAAAGAATTATCTTGTGGCATGAAAAATTTTCTAGGTGATATATTACTTGGGAACTTGTCCTAAGGCTAAGAAACCAGTAGTGTTACAGTTAAAAAATATTTTTGTATTTTTAGTGTGTCTAAAATAGCAGATCCTAATTATTCTTACCTATTGCCTTAATTATGTACAATTAAAGTTTTTCTTCAGTTTATTTCTCACATACATATTAATATCGGAGCCTGCCCCCCAAACATTTTCACCCAGGCCCAAATGGGCAGCAGAGAACATCAGCTCAAAGCTTCCTGAATGAAGTTCCAGGGCATTAGGCTCTAGTCTGATTCTGTCCCTGGGTAGTTGTGGGAGTTTATCCAATTACTCGAATTCTTCAGGACTCAGTGTCCTCGTCTATAAAATACAGTGCCTGGTGGATGGTCTCTAGAGTCCTTTGGTTCGTCCTTCCAGGCCTAACTTTCTAGGCTTCTAGTGAAGCATTGCAGACTTGTCTGGTGATAGCGACGAAAGTACTCTGCTTCCCGATACGAAACAGATAGACTTACATCACCTCTGACCTGTTAAAGCCCACAAAAGGCACATTTCACCTCCTTGGTCTTCAAACAGGTGGAGAGTTACCATTCCCATTTTACTACATCAACTGAAAATCTGAATTTTCAGATTTCAGAGAGTAGGAACAAAGTATGTAAGGTCTCTAACCATGAGAGATTTGAGGCCTGCCTGGGTAGCTTTCTCTGAATGGGTCAATATTTAAAAATTAATTTTGTTTTCTGATTAAGCAGTAATAGTTAAAAAGCACAAATGACAAAAAAAAGAATAACTAACATCTATGGTGTGCTTGCTCTGTGATGATACTCTTCTAAAACCTTATCTATGTTAAATCATGTCAGTCTTACAGTAAGCTTCTGAACTAGGCACTATTATTCTCTTCATGTTAGAAATGAGAAAACTGAGGCATGGAGAGGTTAACAACTGGCCTGAAGGCATATAGCCCATTGGTGGCAGAGCTGGGATACAAAACTGGGTACCTTGTATCCTCAATCCCTCGCTGTACATATGAAAAGATATAAATCTTACAAACGATCAGTAAAATGAAAATAAATAACATTATTTTTTAATCCATCAAAGTAGCAAAAAGTTTAAAAATTTTTAAATTAGATAATATCCAAGGTAAAGAAGCATATGGGGTATTTTCATATACTCTGGTAAGAGTATAAATTGGTACTGCAATATAAGTGCTTTAAAAAAAAATCTTCCTGGAGTACCACCCACATATATGTGCAAGGTTACACAATATGATACTGTTCTAAAACAGCAAAAAATTAAAGTCACCTGGGTGGTAGGGGAAGCAAAAAAAGTTGCATCAGAATTTCCAGGTATGGGGCCTGGGCACTGGTTTGATTAAAGCCCCTTACATGATTCCAGTGCAGAACCACTGGACTGAATATGCTTCAGTCTCCATTTGATGGAATCGTTTTTTGGTTTTTTTTTTTTTTAATGAGGTAGATTTATATGTAACTGACAAGGAAAGAAAATTGCAGAATATGTATTGTATGATGCTATCCATGTAGAAACAAAACAATACTTTGTATTTCTATGTGCATACATACATATGTTTAAATATATTGGAAAAAATCCAGAAAGAGGCATGCCAAAGTGATGTGATTACCTCAGGGAATTTAGGGATGGTGGTCAAAAAGGATTTTAGCTTTAACAGCAATGATTTTAATATCTTACGAGTAGATTAAAAAAATAAATTTTAAAGTATTTATAGATGTTAAAAAAAATGAGTACATTAAACCATACAAAAATAGAAAAGAAAAAACTGAAATCATAATCCAACCAGCTAGAAAAAGCCATTAAAATTTGTTTTGTCTATTCCTTCCTGTCTTTCGTCTATACTTGCATATATATTTATTTTAATCTTTTTCTTCCCTTTTTACACAAAATAGGAATTATTACATGATGCCTTTTCCCTTAAAAGTTTGCAAAGATTTTCTCCATGGAAGCTCCTGAAGCTCATGCACCAATCCCTGACGGTCCTGCCCTTCCATGAGAGTCTGGCTGGGGATGGGGTCTAGGGTGTGGACCAGGGGTGGGGGTGGCGGCTATCATATCACATGGGCCACCACTTATGGGGGTTTGCAGGGTTCCCCCAACCCTGCCATAGGGCCTGGCATTCCTGATAAAGGATTTAAAGTTTTGGTGAATGGAAACTCCCTTTTAGCATATGAGTTTGTTACTTGACTTTCAGACACACTTTCAATCTGTTTGAAAGTAGGGGGGTCATCTATAATTGACTTCATCCCAAGAAATGGAACCAAACTATGGAAAAGGAGAGGAATCAGGTCACGTGGTTCAAAAGGGAGGCATCTGACAATTCAAACCCTTGAGTGGATTCGACTGTGTCTTCCAGTCTGCACGCCTACATTATGACCCAATTGGTGGTGTTGCAAAGTATCTGTTCTCATGGTTTATTCAACTCTACAGGTTTATGAAGCACTGACACTGGGTTGGGCACCGGATGGAAACAACACATTAAGGATTTGGTTGCTGGTCTGTGGCTTCTTGTGGTGCAGAAAGGAAGACACGTATAAATGTAGAGCCTCAATTCAAGGCAGGCTATGAGGCACTGTAACTAGCAGAGCCCTAACCAATCTGTCAAATACGGGTATAGTAATGGGACAGCAGGATGAAATTCTGCTATCCCTAAATCCATATTCATGGGGGGAGGGGAAGCAGTTTTCCTACACCTCTTGCATTGGTTCATTCTTGAACCCATAAACTTGAAGTCACAACCCTACTATGGCTAGAATGCCATCCCTGTGTTGGCATCCCATTTTGGCTGCCTAGAGAAGTATAGCTGCATTTTAACTCTGATTCAGGGGCAGCTAACATTAAATACACACAGTCTGTTAATACCTGGGAGGTAGTGTGAGCTTGAATCTTTCTGGCTCCACTTCCTTATCTGTAAAATGAGGATCTTTCTTTTTTTACATCTCTCTCGTTTACCTCTTCCCACACACACTTGAGAATCAAATGAGTTAATGGATGTGAAGGCAGGCTCCATATTTTAGACAGCTATAGAAATGTAAGGCCATTATATAGATTTTTATCAGACTGCAGGTTTATTGAATGTTTATATTTCATCCTTGGAGACCCTTGCTTTTATTTGAAATGCAGTATTCATCTCATCGTTTTTTTGTGAGACTAATCTTTTTATCCAATGTCTTCAGTCTGTTTGCTAGAAAGCTGTCTAGGTGACGATGTTGATATTCAAAAGCCAATCTGAAAACACTTTCTAAGAAGTGTCAAAAATCACAAATGTATGTCTTTTTTAAAAACTGACTTTATCAACTGTTTTACAACCCTGGCGAAAATATTATGTGTTTTAGGTGTACGTCTGCTCTGAATATTTCTGGCATTCTTCATGGGCTTGAATGTGGTTCCTGATTTATTCCTTTTAAATAACCTGGTGATCCCAGGGGGACTATCACAATCTATAAGTATCACTATTTACAATGAGATGGATTTTCCTACCTTGCTAATTGCAGTATTAATTTTCATTTACAAGTTGGTAATTCCTAGCATCAATCCTTTCCCTGTTGGTGGGGTAGGGCCATTGTTTTCAGAGAAAGCCCCAGGAACATCTTTTCTACTCTAATCTCCAGTTGTGCTACACAAAACAGAAAACAAGAGGAACAAAGGATAAGATAATTTCCTTGATGGTAGACTAAAGCAGGCAGAAATTTCTCAGGTTTCTTAACACGCTTTCCACTCAGAACGACACTGCTCTGGGTTTCATCAGCATCTCAGAATCATTTTCATCATTCTCCCTGCCTCACCCTAACCAAACTCATTCCCACACCATACATGAAAGTATTATCATCATTATTGCAAGATTTATATTTCCATTCCACTCCCCCCTTGCCTATTGCATCCCATCGCCAGGTATGAGAAGAAAATCAAGAAGTAAAAGCATTTCCCCACATGCTCTGTTTCTCTGCTTTGAACCCTTAGTCCCAGCTGCCGGCAGGAGCACCTCAAGGGCTTTCAGAAATTCAATCAGTTCCCAGATAGGAGTGTAAGATATTAAGTTTCACACTGTTTTCCTCTATGATTTGGATTTTCCACTTTTTGAGTAAAGTCTAGTAATTTTGCTTCTAATGGGACATAGGAGGAGCAAGAAATATGGAGGTGCTTCTAGGGCTAGAGCTCGGGAATTTAGGAAGCCCCACAAAAAAGGCTGACCCTTTCTCTTCTTTTATTATTGGTTTCAGGATAATGGAGATCAGCAGATCATCAAGATCTGGAAAGCAGCAGAGACAAGAAGTCAAAGGAGGTTATCTGAAGCTGAGCTGGACCAGCAAGGACGCAGACCCAGTGGCCATGCTGGGGTGTGTGAGCAGCCTTGGCTGAAGGGCACGAAGCACAGCCAGTCCTTGGAACTGTGGGTTTCTCACAACGCTTCATCTCTGTATCATAGTTTTACAACAGAGAATCATCTAGTCTTTTTTTTTCTCTTCTTGATTGGAAACCTGCAGCTTTTAAGAAATAGGAATTGTAGATGTAAACAGAACTAGAAAGTGACCTGTCACAAAGCTGGAACAGGAGGACGGAGGGCCGAGGGATATTTCTGAGAACAGAAAGAAACTAATGAAGGGCTTGGTGTGTCTGGATGTGTTGAGAGGAATTTTATAGCTTGGTCTGAGAGCTCAGGGAAAAATTAATAATAGGTACACAGAAAACTAAGCAAATGAAAAAAAAAAGAGGGCTCTATTCACTCTAAGAAAACAATGTACAAGAAAGAAAATGAAACTTTAGTACACTACATAGTTCTGCTGTATGTAATATTTATAGGATCATGATGTCATAAACATTGTATGTGAGGAAGAGAGGTAAGTTGAATCTTCCTTAGTAGGAATTTAATAAATGGTGGCTAAAATGTAAAAATCAGGAAATAGAACTATACACGTGTTATTTACAGATGTGGAGGAGAGAGTGGCATGGACATATATACACTACTAAATGTAAAGTAGACAGCTAGTAGGAAGCAGCCGCATAGCACAGGGAGATCAGCTTGGTGGTTTCTGACCACCTAGAGGCATGGGATAGGGAGGGTGGGAGGGAGACGCAAGAGGGAGGAGATATGGGGATATATGTATATGTATAGCTGATTCACTTTGTTATAAAACAGAAACTAACACACCATTGTAAAGCAATTATACTCCAATAAAGATGTTTAAAAAAAAAATGCCTCGGAGACCTTCAGGATGGCAGAGGAGTAAGACGTGGAGATCACCTTCCTCCCCACAAATACGTTGAAAAAAAAAAATCACTATAATAATTCAAAGTGCTTGCTACTTGAGAGCAGCCCTTTGGAGTGGAGCAGGGCACTGCAATTTCTCATGGCAAAGCCAACTGTTCAATTTTAAAGGATGTAGACATTTTAAAGGATGTTTATGCATTTTAAAGGGAGTCACTAGGACTGTCCATAAATATACAGTGAGCTCTTGAACTTAGATGTGGTCAAACGATGTGCTTTTGTCAATGAAATGCAACCGGAAGTGAAGTTTCAGGAATGAGTTCACGATCCACCGCATTCCCTTCCCTATCTCAGCCTTTGGTATCTTATTAGGACACCAGCTGGAGTTCTTAATAAACTCTGGTAATATGCTCCTTTAGTTATGACTGTCAAATCTTGATATCTTTTAATAATCCATTTATTAGTTTACTAAGTTTCCCTTGGTTATAAATAAAATACTTACTACTATTCCAGGAAGACTTCTAAGAGCTTTCCATGCATCAAAAAATGAGCATTCATGGTATTTCCCATCACTCATTGGTAAGAAGAAAGTAATTGTATTTTTGGTTCAGTTTATAGCAAGTCAGAAGGACACAAACATTGCTTTAAGGTAATTTTGTATATCTCTGTCCTAATCCATATGTGCCGATTTTGAAGTTTAACTCCTAAAAGCCAGTCTTATTTCCTTTTTTTCAAGTTTTGGAAACTATTCTTTGTCATTTCCAGGTCCTGAACAACATACAAAAACATTTTGCAAACTGTAAAATGCTGCACATATGTAGGGGTTTTAGAATGGAGCCTGGAACTAAACTTCCCATCTCCATTTACAAGTAAGGAAACTGAGGCCCAAACAGGAGATGGGATGTGTTCAAGGTCATTGAATAGGCAAAAGAATCAGGAGGAGACCCAGGGTCTCAGCACTCTGCCCGGCTCTCCTTCTAAACTGCTGAAATCATTCCAGGCCTTTCCTGGCCCATCTCCCACATATTATCAGAAGAGCACATTTCTCCTTTTCCAGATCAGACCTTAACAAATTACCCCAAAATGTAGAGGTTAAAGCAATAAACATTGAACTCACAGTTTCTGTGGGTCAGGAATCCAGCAGTTGGTTAGCTGGGTATTTCTGGCTCAGGGTTTCTCAAGACTGCAGATAAGATGCTGGCCAGGGCTTCAGTCACCTGAAGGCTGACTGGGTTGGAGAATCTGCATCCATGCTCATTCATGTGGCTCGGGGGCTGGAATTCACCTGGGCTTCTCCATAGGGCTGCTCATGACAAGGCCACTGACCAGAGAGGGAGAGAAAAAGAGGAAGAGACCTGAATGCCAAACTGAAGAGCCTGAACTTTATTTCACATAAAATGAGGAGTTATTGATAACCAATGACAATTGCTGAGACTTTTCCAAAGCCTTTTTGGGACTCATCATTGATGTCAATTGCTGTTTAATTATCTGGGCCGAAACCATTCTATGTTGTCTAAAATCCTGTAACTAACAGCTGAAAGAAACTCAAGAAAACAAAACTCAGTAGCAAGAATCCTATGAACACCCTGTTGTGGCACATAAACACCACAAAAAGGGAGGCAGGGAAACTTATACCCAGTATCTCATGAGAACAATATTCCAGGAAGAGAAGAAAGGTTTACTTTTGGACTTTCCCTTTTACAAAATTTACAATCACAGGTCCTATGACTTTAGGTTTAGAAAGGAACTTTGAAATGATCTAGATTGACATAAGCTGATGACACCCAGACCTAAATCTCCAGCTTCAACCACACCTCTGCTCTTTACACCTGTTTATCAAGCCGTCTGCTGGACCTGGCAGTTGGTTGAACTATGGATACTCTTATTTCAACCTGTCAGGAATTGGATTCATCATTTTTCCACCCCCTTTTGCTTTGGGTGTTTTATTTAATTAAACCATCATTTGCTCAGTCACTCAGGCAGGAGCCAGTAGGCCATCCTCTCTTGAATGTGAGAAGCCATATTCAACTGGGTACCACCTACTGATTCTACATCTAATATACCTCTAGCTTCCTCCCCACTCTCAGTGCTCTCGAATTGACTGCTTATCCCCACCAACCCCCCATCAAAGCTTCCCCTCTCCCCTACCTCCAGTTCTTTAGGAATGTGTTACCTTGCCCAGAATATTCTCTCTGCCTGTCTGGAAAGCTTTTACAATTTTCTCAAGACCCTGTTCATATGTCACCTCCTCTCTATGGAATTAGCCTATTCTTCCTCTGGATTCCCTGCACATCATCACTGACTTCTAACATCATTCTAACATGTTCGCCTCTTACACAAAATAAAGAGCTCTTTTTATTTTATACTTAGGGAAACTCTGGTCCCCAAAGTCTAAGTGACTTACTCAAGTTCAAGTTCATTCAGTTTATCAATAGCAGAGCCAGGTCTAGAAGGTATTCTAAAAATAGGGCTCATGCCCAAGGACTCCCTGTGATAAAACGTACACTGCTTCCTTGGCTATGGAGAAGTATCTGCTGGGCTGAATGCATGGTTATCTTTGAGGTTAAAGCTGTACCCCCAAAGACCTGTCCTGCATTGGGGGTGGAGAGCCTGCCTGCTAATACTCCAGTCAGTGGGCCTGGGAGTGTCTGCATAGAGGGGCTTGGTGGAGATATTTCGGCTTTGCTCACAGGATGGCCTGTGGAGAGGAAGTGCCATTCTGATTTGTGAGTCACCCATTTCCACTCCACAGAGGCCTTGTCAAGTAGGAGGCTGTCAACTTTCATCTCCATCTCTCTTACCCCTGGGGCCAAAAGTCAAATTCAGTTTCTGCTCACTGTTTTGATTTTTAGTGGCTCCTCTGGCACCCCCAGCTCCAGGACCTTTAGCAAGTGGCTTCTTTTGAAAGTTTAAGGTGGAAATCTCTGAGCTGGGCCCGTGCTTCTTCTGACAGGTGTGTAATCGATGGGAAGTCTCTCACTGGAAGCTATCCTTTCCTGAGTCTTGCTAAAAGGCACTTTCAGCGATGGGAAGTGCTCTTAGAGACCTTTTACAATGGACTGAGCTGGGCTAAAATCGTCACCTTTTTCCTCCTGGGTGGCATTCACTATCACCAACCTTTCTGGCAATTGGAGAAGAAAGTGAGGATGCAGACAGAAAAGAAATCTCTCCCTTAATACATACAGGACAGAATGTTCTTAGGGTCAGGCATAAAAGCAGTGACTCGGAAGAAACTTATGAAGTGTGGGTGGATGCTGCACCTTTGGGCTTTGGTTCTGCCCCTCCGAGTATCTTCTCTCTCTTGGGGTTCTCTGACTTTGATTCCTGTGGTCCTTCCCTACCAGCCCCACAGGGAGCACAAGCCCTTTCCCCGTTTCTCTTGAACATACTAAAATAGGCTAATACTTTCCAAAGGGGCTTCACTGACACACTAAAGAAAACAAACTCGGAAAACATCAACAGCATTGAAAACCATCCAGCTTACTCAGGATCACATCTTGATCCTAGGAATCCTAGAAGCAGGCATAAAAGAACTTCATCAAGCTTCCCCCAACACCCTATCCAGTTCTACCCCTAATCTTGTTTCTCCCCCTACAAGTTTCCTGCCCTTCTCAACCATAAGGCCTCTAGGTACCATTGTGTTTTCTGGAACCTGGAAGATGGTGTGGAGGACACTTTTGTTCAAATCAAATCATGGCAGGAAGGAGACCAGTCAGGAGATAATGGAAAGCTAAATTAAGGCAGTGGAGGTGAAGCCAGGCAATAGGGTAGAAATGTAAGAAATATTTAGGAATCAGAATAAGTAGAATTTGGGGACCTATTAGGTATAGGGTGGAAGGGGTTGAATCTTCATTTTCTTGCCTTATAAGATATCTGTTAAATTTAAGCTGGAATTCCCTATACCTTTTGAATGCTGGAAATGATATTGCTAAAAAAAGAATTGGAAAGAGGGGAAGCACAGAAAGCACAAGGGGTAGAACAGAACTTTTGTTATTAATGAAGATATATGTAATGGCATGTAGCTTCTTTAAAGTGTGATTTATTAAAGTATAATTTACATACAATAAAGTTTCCACATATTAAGTGTATAGTTGAGTTTTGACAAATGCATACACCCATATAACTACCACCTCAGTCAACATATAGCACATTTCCACCACCTCAAAATCTCCCCTTGTGTCCTGTCCAGTCAATAGCTCCACCTCCATCCCTAGGCAACCACTGATCAGCTTTCTGTGACTAGAAATTAATTGTGTATGTTCTAGAATTTCATGTAAATGAAAACACATATAATCTTTTGTGTCCAGTCTTCTTTCATTTAGCGTTGTTTTTGAGATTCATCCCCATGTATCATTTTATTTTATTGCTAAGTAATATTCCACCTTTCAGATATATCACAATTTGTTCATCCATTCACTTACTGATGGACGTTTGGGTTGTTTTCAGTTTTTAGCTATTACAAATAAAGCTGTTCTCAACATCTGTATGCAAGTTTTTGGGTGAACACATATTTCTATTTTCTTAGGGAAATACCTATGAGTGGAATTGCTAGGTCATATGGAAAGTACATGTACATTTAACATGATAGGAAGCTGGAAGCTCATTTGTTAACCAACAGAACACTTCTTATCATTATTCACCATAATTCAAGGATGAAGGAAAAATAATTTAGCCCAATCCTGCTTGAGTTATCATAAAGTTTAAATTAGTGGGATCTGAATTAATGAGATTAAGCCATTATAAATGTCAAATTAATTCAAAAATGGTTTGGATTTTTAATTCATATGAAAAGAGTGGTTCTAAAAGAGTATGATATGCACCAAGGGGAGAGAAATTGTGTGAACTTTGTATATTTCCACCCAGAAAAGAACAGCAATACATTGTTATTTTATCAGTGGGATTCAATGATATAAAATAAAACTGTGATGTACTCTATAAAAATGCATAGGGTATTACTGTTTTACTTTAATGGAAGCCATCATGGGACTTGCAGCATTGTTTTGCTTATAAAATAACGTGGATCCACTCTATGCTATGATATCATCCTTCTGAGTTGACTCAGCCAGAAAGCTGGGGCATGTATGTTGCCAGGTAAGCCAGCAACTTGGAAAATTACAGCTCTGCTCTTCTTAAGGGTTCCCCTGTGAGTGGGAGCCTTAACATTGTCTCTAGGGGGCTAACATCTCCAGGAGCAGCCTAATCATTGGCTCAGAAACTTCTTTAGAAGCTGACTGACAGCAGCTGCCAATCTAGATAATCACCAGAGAGCCCCAATTAGAGCTCTGACCATCAATCTCACCACCAGGATTTAGGACTTTAATATGTATCTACAAGTGGAAAAAAAAATTACCCCCTGAGAAAAAAGCAGCATTTTTATAGTATGCACTATATTATACAGCCATATTATACATTATTTATAACTCATAGATGCATCTTTAACCCATCTTCTTAAATGTTACATTGTTAGTCTAATAAGGTTGGTATTTAAAAGCTTTCTTTTTCTAATCTTCACTTTGGAAAGGGACATAGTAAATCTGGAAGAAAATATAAATGAAAGAGTATTTTTAGAATTCACAAAAATAGGAACTCTTTTAAAGTAATTTGTACTATTGTCATTTCTGGGGCCTTCGTTAGCCACCTAAGGAGGAACCCAATGTTTTCACTAATCCTCCGGATGAGGCCAAGTTTAAAACACACGCTCTCTATAAGAATTACGTAAAGATGTTAAAACTTGGCCAGAAAGGTGACAATGTATCTTGATAATGGAGACAATCTTGGAAGTTGGCTGGTCTGTCCAGCCACTATGAACTAATGGTGGGTAATCAAACACAGCAGGTCTGCACAGATACAGGCAAATGCCAAACAGCTTCCTGTATGCACAGAATTCAGCTTAATTAGTCACAGAGGAGAAATAGGCACATTTAAGCTAATCCGAGAAATCATTATTGTTCGAGTTGCATACATACAAACATAAGAATTGTTGCTCTTAAAACAAGCAGCTCCTACCTGCAAAGGGAGGGCATAGGAGATAGGTAAGTGACCTTTATATAAAGGAACTGTCCAGAAGATGAATTCTCTCCATCATTTCTTTTCGTGGTTATTTCTCAGTGGCTCTTATTCCACCCAGTAGATGATAAATGTACAGTGCATGCTAACTCAAGAGTGACTACTAACAAGAAATATAAAAGGACTTTTAAAGTGTTTGGATGGTTTTATGAATGAAGGGCTACAGGTACTGCTGGCAAAGGGTGGTATAGACGTGACTATTAAGGCAGGGCTTTTTACAGCTGTCTCTGGGAGTCTTCATTGGCAACTGGAACAGGACTGGCAAGTTGCCCCAGCATTGCAACTAAGGCTCTGAGTGGTGAGCAAAAGGCACTTCGTGTCCCACTTTCTCAGTCCCAATCTCTCCAAGGAGGCTTTGGGTGGTGGGGTGCAGCCACAGCAACATGGGCTTATTGAGAGTGCTAATTCCACAATCCGCTGTCCCACCCATCCCCGTTCCATCCATACCCCTGCCTCACAAGGCAAAAGGACCTGGAGGTGAGAGAGGGTCAGCCTTGTGGGAGGCGCTGCATTCACAGAGAGAGGCTATTCCCTTTCCTGAGTAAGGTTAAGGATGTCCTTCCTGTTCTCAGACCATCTTGAAGTAATGTGCTTCCCCTCTCTAATTATTCACGAAGGTAGGAGGTGCCTACAAGAAGAGGGGCTGGCATCTCATTACTTTATCACTGCTTAGGCTGTGTAACCTGAATGAGAAAAAGACAGAGACAGTCTCCCCATCTGTGTAGGTGTAACTGGGGGCTACAGCCCCGACTGCCCCCACAGAGAGGGCAAAGAGGCATCTGTATCAGAGGAACATAGTAGGAAAGCCAGCAGCTGGGGTTCAGTTGGAATTTTCTGTCAGATCTTTCAAAAGATCTTCAATGTACAAGGTTGCTGCTTGGGCATGAGTCCCTTTCCAGCTGATATGTTGGAGCCACTACTGTCCTCACCAAAACCATAGAAAACGAGATAGACTGGCACACAGCCAGCCCAGAAGGCCACAACTGTACCCAGTTATATAAAGAGACATCTGCCCTTTCCTTCTCCTTCCTTCCTTGCCCACACCAAAAGTTCTCAGCACCCAGAAGATGGAAGGGAAGGTGTCTGAAGCCACATCCAGCCTCCCTCCACTGTGTCCTGAGCATTCAGGGCCAAGGCGCTGGCCTGTGTGAGGGCTATTCCTTCTCTGTCCCTGGATGAAAATCTAAGTAAGTCCCTCAGCCTTCCTGGGCACTCTCAGGTAACAAAAAATCCTGATATTTTTAATCACAAAGATGTTTTCCTTTCAGCCAATAAAATGACCAGTTGACGTGTAACTGTCAAAACATTGCTTCATTCAGAGTGAAAGCTCTCCACTTCCCCCCAGTCCTGGCCTGCCTCAGGCCTGAGGGCTGTGGTAGATCAGCTTAATTCCTAGTCTTTCCCCACCTGGCTCTTCTACTTCTTAGCCACTCCCTGGGCTGTCTCTAGCTTCCATGGGGTTGGAAATAAGATGAGGGCAAGTGGAGAGAGGGGTAGAGAGAGAAGGAGTGAGGGGCAGGGAAGGTGTTCCCTAACTGTGTAGATGCAATCAGCCGTGGTGTCCTTTGGGCAGGGTGGAGTCCCATAGCTAATTCTGCCTCCTGAGTGATGCTTTCAAGAGTGACTCAGAGACATCCTCTCTGCAGCCTATACTGTGGTCCCTTGATGTGAGTGAAGACCACTTCAGCTCCTGAGTATCTGGAAGCCCTTCCTATTATATTTCCAGGCAGTCTTCCCTGGGGGAATCCAAGATGACACCAGGCTAACTCCTCTTCCCGCTTCCTACTGTGGCCATATCTGGTCTCTGAAATATCCTCATCCAGCCACTGCCCCAGTGCTCACTGTTTGCTCCTGACATAGTCTCCACTTTGTGGCCATAGACCCTTTTAGCAGGGTCTTGCCTGTGGATTGTTTTTAGACCGATTTTTTGTCTGACAGAAATGCAAATGACTTTTGTTTGATGGAACAGATACCTCAATGGGTTATGATTTATGGTCCTGTTGGAATACTGACAGATTTTGTATCTAACCCAGCAATCTTAACATTGCTATAAATATTTCTCAAATGCTCTTCTAAATGGTTTTAACATCTTAGTGGCTCCCTCATTAATTAGCGAGTTGAATAAGATATTTGACTTGTGTTTATTTCATATTTGAAAGACAGTCATAATTTTATCTCTTTGAAAATTATTCCTTAACAAGATTAAAGTCCAACACTCTCTGCTAAGAAATTCTACTACTACTACTATTTGATGATAGTACTACCTTACATGTCTATAGCAGTTTATAGTGTGCAACTTCCTTTTTGCAATGAGAAGCTTCTTGAGGACGGAGACTGGCTGTCTTGTGCACCATTGCATTGTATCCCTTCTGCCTGGCATAGTCTCTGGTACAAAATAGGAGCCCAATGATTATTTGCTATGAATCTCATTTGGTGTTCATATAACCCTGCAAGGTAGGTAGAGAGATCCGCTTCCTTTCTTTCACAGATGAAATGGCTTGCTCAATGTCACACAGGTAGTGAGTTAAGAAAACTGGGACTCAACCAGACCTTCTTATTGCTAGGGCAGTGCTTTCTGAGGACACTACAATTGTCTCTCATTTTATAAACATGTCCTTAATACTCCCATACAAATTAGAAATACTTCCTGGCTAAAAGCTTCCTTAAGTGACTGCTTCTGCTAGGATGCTTCTAAAATTTTTAAAACATAATTCAATATATAAAACTTCACAATTTATGGTAATAAACATGAAGTTATCTAAGGTCATGGCAATAATTTCTAGAGAAGTAATTAAATAAATCTGAGGAGGATGATTTCTGATTGAAACACTGGAATCATTTTTGCCCCAGTAGAGCAGTGTATCTTGGTTTACGAAAAATCCAAATGTAAAGAACCTTTGTTTTCCAAGCAAGTCATAATTAACACTGGAAAATCAGAAGCTGACTCTGTCTGCAGCTGGAATTTTCTTTAGTCCATATTCTTGTTTCCCTGGATGCCAGCTGGACTCCCCTCCCCCTTGCCCCCAAAAAATCAAGCAAAACAGAGCAGTTGTTGGTCCCTTTAAAATATGCTTGAGTCCTCATTACTTTCCATCCACACTGCCAGCACACCATTATAAACCATTACCTGTTCTTATCTAAAGTGCTGCAAAAATCTCCCAGCTCATCTCCCTGTACCTGTTCTTATGCTTCTCTCATATCAACACCACAAGTAAAGTGATTTTTACAAAACACAATCTGATCTTGTTGTACTTTTAAACCCTCTCTGTGGTCTCCCACTGCTCTTAGATAAACCTGACTCCTTATTGTGGGTTTGATGCCCCACGTGATTTGTCCTTGCCTGACTCTCTTTCCAGTTACCTTCACCCTTGCTCACATTGTACCTTCCCCATCTCAGAGCCTTTGCACATGCTAATCCCTCTTCCTAGAAAGTTCTACCTTTGCCTTCATTTTGATAATTCCTGCTCCCCCATCAGGGCTCAACTTTAGTGTCATTTTCTTGGAGAAGACTCCTGTGCTCCTCCAGCAAGTGCAATCACACATGTAATTGCTTTTTCAGCATCTATCTTCCCCCCAGACTCTAAGTTTCTTGAAATCTATCTTGTCTGTAGCCCTAAGTTCAATGCCTAGCACAGTGCCTGACATACACAGTATTTCACCAGTTCTCAGATGCACTTTTTTTTTTTTTACTTTTAAACATCTCTGAAATCAGGATGCTACTTTCAATCACTAGTATGTCATAGTTTAAATGGCAGTATTTTTCTTTCTTAGTGTAAGTGGAATAATTGTGTATCATACAACCAATATTATCTTACATTTGAAGAAATATGGTGGTTGCCACATGAATGACTACCTGTAATAAAAAGCCTTCAGTTATTTGGTTGTTTTGCCTTGAGTACAGAAATTCTACTACTTATGAATGGCTGGATTGTGAAAGACTGTTTGCAAGTAGCAAAGCAAAACAGCCAGTTGCTGTTTCTCCACTGGTAGTGGGCAGCATCAGTGCATTTTCACTTGACTTCTACCTAGATGTCATGCATGTTGGAAGTTCACTGGGAGAGGAGCATGTTATCCGGGGCAACTCACCCAAGCGCCTGCCTGCTGCTCTGGTGTCTGCTGATGAGACTTCTGTCAACACAACTCCATATCCCAACCACTGCTATCAGCACCTCCCCTGCCAAAGCCGATGTCACATCAGCTGCCCCCATCACCGTCCTCCTTATACTCCAAATAGCTGCTTCTCTCTGCTAGCTGAACAGAACAGCCCTTTGGTGCTCACAAGACACTTCATCCTGTCAAACATGCAGAACCTTCTGCTGGGAGCCCAGCCAAAGCCTCCTGGTAGAGAAGCAGGGAACTATAGAGTGCTTGATCACTCATTACATTCCTGCCTTGATAATTGGTTCAGAGGCCTCAGGCCACCAGAATGGTTGAATCACTTTTCTTTAGAATCCAATTCTAATAGAGAAACAGCTATATATAGGGCCCAGTAACTTCCAGTTTTGCCTTTACATAAAACATTAGCCTGTTTTTTCCCCCTTCTTGGGAATCAGCTTTTCCTTTGGTAGAGACTGTTCCACCCTGATCATTTACTGAGAAAATTCTCTCCTTATCCATGGGCATGTCACAACCCTAGCACAACTAGACTTAAGTAGAACAGGTTTATTCAATTGACTGTGGCCTTGATAAGTTGTACTCATGATTGACGAGGCTGCTATTTCTGGGTGTCCTCTCCCATCATCACCCTGCCTGGGGCTTTACAAAATAGCTGGGTTGAATCACACTGACAGAACCTTTTAGTCACTTTCAATTCTGCCAAGGAAACATAGACATGGGCTTTCAACTTCTAAATTAACTTTGATTCCCTCCAGACCCTGATCCCTTTTAGGTCATAAAGCATCTTAAAACTGAGCTGAACACTTTCATTTAAAAGAAAAGGAAGGGGACTTCCCTGGTGGCGCAGTGGTTGAGAATCTGCCTGCCAGTGCAGGGGACACGGGTTCGATCCCTGGTCCAGGAAGATCCCACATGCTGTGGAACAACTAAGTCTGTGTGCCACAACTACTGAGTCTGTGCTCTAGAGCCCATGAGCCACAACTACAGAGCCCACGCACCACAACTACTGAAGCCGCTGCACCTAGAGCCCGCACTCCGCAACAAGAGAAGCCACCACAATGAGAAGCCTGCGCGCTGCAGTGAAGAGCCAACGCAGCCAAAGATAAATAAATAAATAAATTTAAAAATAAATAAATGAATTAATTTAAAAAAAGAAAAGAAAGAAAAAAGGAAAACAGATAAGTGAGAAATAATTGAAGCAAATGTGACAAAGAATTAAGATCTATCTCAAATAAAATCTTATCCAAAATGTAATATAAATTAAGATCTTAATAGATAATTGAGATCTGTCCAAACTTTCCAAGTCTGAACGGAAGCGACGACAGAACTATCCAGTTAGAGGTGCCACTGAACTCTCCTTGGCAGAGCTCTCTCCACAAGTGCAACAAACAGTGGCCTTAGGAGGCTGTACTGAGCCAGGAGTCCCGTGCGGATTTGAATCCAGTAAGCCAGAGAAGAACATCTGATGAGGTTGCCCCAACTGAGGGACCAGGAGCAGATGTCAAAAGCTAAAATATTGGGAGGATGTTGGAGAGAAATATATTGCTGGGTATATAGACATTGAGATCCTTTAAGAAACCAGCTGAAATTATCTAATGACAAATTTTTAACATCGCTTGTGATGATAGAGTAGAATCTCAAGCACATATCACAAATTTTGAGGAGTTTCTGATCGTCAAATTGAACAACCGGGCATCTGATTGAAGGAAATCTCCAAGGCAAAGGGCACCCCCAATTCCTGAGGGGTTCAAGCTAGTGGCCAGACTGGGCCATGAGAGAGCAGGGATCTCTTCACTTGAAAACAGAAAAATATTTGAGAATCATCTGTGCTGGCAGCCCAGAGGAAACCTGCGGCACCCAGCACAAAGCCCAAAGGAGCAGGGTTTCTCCCTGATCAGGTACCTCTCTGCTCTTCTCTGATATGGCCAGACATTCCCTGATGTGTAAGACAGGAAGGGTGTCAGACACAGACACTCTACCTATGTGGAATGGAGGCCAAGACAGAAAGAGATCTGGGTACAGAAAGTTTTGTCAACATAAAGCTCCCCTGGTACAAGATCTCTCCTGATAGCTGCATCCCTGAGCTAGGATTACATGGTCAACCAGCCCTCCAGTTGAAGACTTAAAGATTAAGTCCATCCAAGTAAGATCTAAGAATTCATCCACCTTAATTTTGGGCAAATACAGGACAAAATACTCAGATATAAACACACATGCACACACCACAGAGGGACTATTAAAAAACTTTCTACAACATAGAAGATAAATGTAGCACTCAGAGATACAGAAGGGCCATTCTTAAAATGTATATTTCATTCAGGTCATGGAAGTAAATTTTAGAGATAGTCTGCCTTATACCCTTGAGGAAATAAGAGCAAAGATTCTAAGAAAGAAGAGATGAAAGTTGAGATGGTAAGACCATATATATGTAATGAAATAGTTAATTAAATAATATATGTAAAGGCAGTGCTACAGTAATTTGATAATTGGCAAAGGCAGTAAAGGACAGAACTAACTTCAGAAAATCAGATCTGTAATGTGGAGGGTAAACTTGGGGCAATCTCTCAGAACGCACAAGAAAAAGTCACAGAGGTTGAAGTGATAAAAGATATAAATGGAAGAGTCAGAAAATGAAGCATCAACATGTGGGTCTGCTGCTTACTAGCTCTAAAACTGTTTCTCCTGAGTTTTAGGTGTTTCTCTAACACCTAAATGGGGTGATAATACTACTATTCCTCAGGACCCTGTAAGGATTGAGTGAGATAATGAGTGTAAAGTGCCTAGCATTTAGGAAGCATCAAATAAATGGTAGCTGCTATTATTATTATTACTAGTGCTTCTCCCACTGCTTTTATATTACTATTATTAAATAAATGAACGCAAGGACACACGGAAAAAAGCCAGTACTGTGGTCTATGTCCCAGGACAATCCACTGGATTTTGTCTATAGATTGATATTTTTTCTCAAGAAGGGCTCATGGCTGCTACATTCCTTGAATCCTTTTTCTGTTTGTTTTTTTTAAAGGATATCTGCCTATTACCTTCATATGTAAATAATAATTTGATGGATATAAAATATTTGTGTAGAACATTCTCTATAGCTGTGCACACAGTGTACCAGTTTTCTGACACTGAATGTCATGATGGAGAAATCAGAGGCCAGTTGATTTTTTTTTACTTGTAATACTTTACATAGAATAAAAATTACAGCGACAACACTCTTTATCATCGCAGTAACTCAATATATGCTTCAAGGTTTTTTTGTTCTTAGTATTTTGGGTTTTTTTGTTTTTGTTTTCTGGAATGAGTGCTCTGTTTTCCTGCAGGTTCAGCTCTTGGTTTATAGAAGTTTTCTTCTATGATATCTTGCAATGCATGTTTGTCTCATGTTCTCTTTTCCAGAAACTCTAATATGCTTATGTTGGTTGGTGTTTCTCTTCCACGTCCATAGTTTTTCCTTCTAACAATTTATAAACATCTTCTTTCCATTTTCCTGAATTTACTCATGCTCTAGTTATTGCAGTTTCAAAGGTGACTTATCTTTCCATAGTAGTGTTACTGTGTGTTCAGTTTCTTTCCTAACATTGTTAGCTCACTTTTTCTCCTTTGGCCATCTTAGAATCTCTTCCTTGAGCTCCTTATCTCTCTGTTGTGCCTTCCTTTTCAACGGGGCTGTGTTCTCTTTAAACTTCTCTGAGGGATGAAAAAGTATCTGACTTTTTTCTACGTTCTGGAGTAATTTTCTCTTATAGCTGCAATGATTATGTCAGATGTGAATTTCTCAGCTGCTTTTCACTTCTTCACTTTCCTTGTTCTTTTATTTTTTGTAGTGTCTATGCATAGGACCCACAATGGGTCTCTTTTATTCACCTGTCCTTTGAGAAGGGGGTAGTTCTACCTAGTCTTCTGTTTGCTCAAAAAGTGATGTGTATGGTTGGGGCAGAGGAGTGATCTGGAGCAGCTGACAGCTTTGGTCCAGACACATTGTTTCTGAAGATATTAAGAGAATCTTTTTCTTAATTTTCACTGTTTGCCCATTTCAGCTGAGCAGATAACCCAGGTAGGAGGTAGGTCTGGCTCACAACAAAATCCCTAACTCACAACTGATGTCCATCTTGTTTACTTTTAGAGAAATCTGGACCATGTTGAGGTCTGCGGGGTTATATATCATCTCTCAGCATCCTTCTTCAAACTGATCCCGAATTCACTGATTTGGCAGGTATTCTCTTTTGCCTATGAGTTGGAAGTTGTAGCTCTAACTATATTTGTTGGAGATGCAGTTTTCTTCACTATTTATGTTCTTTGGATTATTTTAATAGGTTACAAACTGGGCACTACAGTAAACAGGCTTTTTACCAGAAGTCCAATGTAGCATTTTTAAGATAAAAATCTGATGACATCACCCCTTTTTTCTGCTCCCCATCTACACCTCCAGCCTCTTCCTGCACTTTTTCCTCCTTCACCCTTCTGCACTACATGACATCATTCACTTGTTCTCCCCCTGAAATCTGTCCCCTTGTACCTTTTGTCCTCTCTACCTGGAATGCTCTCTCTCTTCCACTCCCTCTGTGTGGCCAGCTCCTCTTATACTCCAGTCTCAGTTTAAACATCACTTATGAAAGGATGCTTTTTTGAACATTCTAAGTTTACATCCATACCATTTTCCTGCACTTGGGGTGTCAAATCTCCCTTCATATTTGGTTAGCAGTTCCCACAATAACATCTTAATTTCTCTTAATGTTGTTATAATGTTGATTGGACAACAAATAATGAATTTAAATTTACAACTGCAGTTTTCAAGTGAATATTCTCTAATCTAGACTGGATATATTAGCGTCAAACTACATACACATTGTGAATTGATTTTGAAGTATTGTGTGTTTGTGTCTGTTACAGATATTCGTGCTAGAACACAAATAGTATAATGAAGGTATGTAATAAAAAAGGATGTTCTGGAAATCTGTATCAAAACGTTCACTGGTGCATAGGTCAGTGCCTGGCACGCAGAAGGTGCTCAATAAATGTTTGGTTGAACAAATGAATGATTGGTGTACTCTTGAGGTTTATGTTCCTACACAGTATGGTCCATCTCTATCCAAATAAAAGGTAATTCAGAGACAGGAGGTTCTGTTCAGGTAGAAGAGAGAATCGTGCAGGATAAATCAGGGTGTTTATTCAAGTTGTTCTGCCAGCTTGCCTCACTGTTTTCATACTTCCTGTTCATAGGTAACCACTTTGTAAACCTAGATGCAAGATGGAAGTCCTGCAGATTTCTGCAAACAAGCTGCGTAAGGCATTCTCAGCATTTCTCCAGGCTGTCAGAGGGCTTAGATCAAGTGTTCTCACACATTGCCAAAGCTCTTCTCAGACATATTTGCTCCAGGCTTTTATCAACTGCCAGGAAATGAGCAGCTGTGAGTTCCAAACCTAACAGGTATGTGGAGCTGTCAGCATGTTCAATTCTGATCAACCGGAGAGGATAAGTTGTGCTGGGGTCAGCCGTGTCTGATACCCCTCCCCTCTGACCAGCAGGAGTTCGTGAAAGCTCCAGGCTCCTGCTGAACTGGGGAATTGCTGTGGAAGGGGTTCAGCCTGGGGACTTCCGCCAAGGAGTGCCTGGCTCGCCAGCTGCACGTAGCCCCCCGCCCCCCACCCAGTGCCTTGTCATTTGAGATGACATGTATGATTCCAAGGGCAGGCTTAGCTCCGGTAGCCTCCACTGCCAGCAGTCCATGGACTGTACTAGATTAATTCTAGTACATTTAATAGTACATGTGTACTATTTAAAATGCGGTTTACTGTGATACTAAATTTGTTTTACCTGGTTTTAAAAAACTAAGAATTTAATTAACTTTTTCTTTCTTTTTCTTTTCAGCTCTTTATGGAATTGAAAGTCAACTGAAGCTCAGGGAAGTTTTTCATTGTTTTGATAGCTCTCAGGTTGTGGCTGGGTCTTAGTTTTTGCATGTGGTTGCTTTTTTCAACTAATTACTTTTTAAATGTGTTAAGACTCCTTTTTAACTTTAATCTGCTTTAGAGTGATATTACCATTTTATCTTTTAAATTTTATTAACTTTTATTTGAGTGGTTTTAAGAGTTTTCAGTGTTGAGATTTCATTCTGTTACCTAGAGTCATAGACTTTCAGAGCCGGGAAGGCCCCTGAGATCTTTGCTAAATCTCTTCTTATAAAGGTGAAGAAACTGATGTAAAGATGTTAAGACGCTTGCTCAGATTCTCACAGCCAGAGGTGGAGTTGGGGGCGAGAAAAATCACGTTTCCTAACCCTCAATTAAAAGGTATTTCCACTACAGTTGCTTATCCTTTTAAGATATTTTCACCAGCTTAGTACCTTACTCTGAGAGTCACTACCACTGCCTTTGATGAAAATACATATGCCAACTTGTATGGAAAAGACAAAGGCAGTGAATTATAACTACAGTTAATGTGATTTTTGTCAATTCCTCACCCAAGTCCCAAGAAATGCCAATACCCATGTCAAACAGTCAATCAATGGTTAATTAGTATTAAGTTCTTCTATATGTCAGGCACAACATCTGACAAAATGTGGAAGTCTTTGGTTCTCGTGATAGGGCCACAGGAGATATGAAGTCCTAGAAAGCATATCTATAATACTGGTAAACCAGATCAGGCAGTGGATATTGGGGGGGTAGTGCTTGGAAGCCAGATATATTTGGATTACACATTATGAGCTAAGAGTAGCAGAAGAAATCTGATGTGCTCTTTCAATTGGTAATACTGATAGGTTGTACTGAATTTAGTAAGCCCTTATATTTTTGTTACAATAATAATATTTTCATGGCATCTTACAGTTTGCAAAGCTTTCACTTCTATAATCTCATCTAATTGTCACAATAAATATTTTAGATAAGTATCTTCCTTTTCAAAAAATGACACTGAGACTCTAAATCTCACAGCATATTATTGGGAGAAATTAGATTTCAACCTAACTTCTTTCTATTCAAAAATCTCATGATCTGTTCATTGCCATTTCTTTCTTCCTCCTGCCTTCAACACACATTCATGGACCATTGTTTACATGCCAGAGACGGTAGTAAGGAACGATTCCATCAAAAGTGCAAAATTGGTTCAACACAAGGAAAATTATTAGCTTAATCTATCACTTCAATAGACAAAGCAAAAATTAGGTTTTGTGGCTGCCATCAGAGTGGTAAGAAACAGCTCTCTTTGGAATAGCTCATCCAGTTCACATTTTACAGATGAGGGAAATCTGGCATGGGGGTGGGAAATAGCTCAAACATTCAGTGAGACAGAAGCAGCTGTAAACTGACTAGCTTGTATATTTCTAGTAGACAACAGTGCTTCTCAGGAGACACACAAAACCATGTACTTGGTAAAAATCTTTGTGCATTTCTGAAGAGCGAAAATGGCTTATACACACACACACAATACATACATGCACACACAGATAAAATACATATACAAGCAAGTTAATATCATTCTCAATGGAGAAACCACAGAAAGCCATGCCCCCTGAAAGAACAGGATATTATAGTTTTTAATTACATTAGAGATGCTCTATAGAGATGCCCACAAAAGAGAATTCACATAGAAAAGGAAAATAGAAAAATCACCTTCTAAGAATCCAAGGGAATCCACCTAAAATCTAAGTAAGGTAAACAAAGTGGCAGAATGTCAAATAGATACATAATAACTAATTCCTGAGAACTTGAGATAAATAGCCATAAACCATTATAAAAGAAAGCTGATTTATAATAGCAACAAACATTAAATATTTTATTTATTAATTCAGTAAATATTTATTCAGTGCCTACTACTTGCCAAACAATATTCTGGGTACTTGGTTTACAGCAGAGAATGAATAGACAAAGATCTTGGCCTCAGGGAGCTTTTGTTTTAATGGGGGATACAGACAAGGCATAAGTAAATAGTATCACACCTTTGAAGCTAGTGCTGTGGGAACAATGGAGAGCAGGAGGAAGGGAATCAGGACTACAAGCAGTAAGCATGGGGTTATACTTTTAAGTGAGATAGTCAAGGCCATTGAGAAGGTAACATCTGGGTCAAGACCCGAAGGAGGTGAGTGAATTAGCCATGCAAATATTTGAGAGAAGAGTGTTCAAGACAGAGGAACCAGCTAGTGTCAAGGCCATGAAGTAGGGGTCTCTGTTGTGTTAGAGAAACAGCACAGCAAGGCGACCAACACAGCTGCTGAATTAACACTGAAGTGGGAGTGGGGGATAATCACGCATAGCCTTGGAGACCCTTGTCTACTACTCTAAGAACATGGGCTTTTGCTCTGAGTGAGATACAAAGTCACGTGGTTATTTAGCAGAAGAGTGTTACTTGAACTGTATGTATATCACTCAGGTGATGTGTTGAGGCAATGCTGTACTTGATTACTGCTCTACCTTCTCTCTGACCCTGGCTCAAACCTTCATCATCTCTCACCTCAATTATTGTAGATGATAGTGGCGTGGGCCAAGATAAGGACAGTGGAGGTGATAATAAGAGGCTGAATTATGGATATATTCTGAAGGTAGAGTCAACAAGATTTCCTGAGGTGGAGTATGAGAAGAAAAGAATGGCACTGAGGATTTCAGCCTTGACCCACTGGAAGGAGAATTGATAATTAACATAATGTGGAGCATGTGAGAATGACAAAGAAAATGCTAAAATCTTTACAGGATGGTACCAGAACTGGGACTTTATCCTTGTTCTTCTCTGTACTCCATGTCTGGCACACAACAGGCACTCAATAAATGTACGTTAAATAAACTGATGAATGAATAAATAATAACTACTGGAATCTCCACTCTGAGCTATAGTTTAAACCAGTTCTCAAACTCTCATGTGCAACAGAATCACTGTGTTAGGACGGATTTGGGGGCTCATCCCCAGAGTTTTGATCCAGTAGTTCTGGGATGGGACCTAAGAATTGGCATTCATCACACATTCCCTGGGGGAGGCAGCGGCCGCCGGCTCAGCGACCACACTTTGAGAACCACGAGCTTCATTGCTGTACTGACGTGCTTGATGGTGGGCACATCCCTGCCAAGCCTGAAGCACGGTGAACTCTTGCCTTTTGTGCATTGTGCTCCCAGCCCCTGTATCAGCTTCCACGGGCCAAGCGGCTTCAACCATTCCTGACCACTCTGGGTGCCCTTATTTCTGCCCCTTAAAGCTTTCCCTTTTGGTTTCTAGTATAGCCATCTATCGTGTTTTTTTTTTTAATCTAAAAATTATTTTATCTGTTATCTCTTTTTGTTTGAAGCAGCCAGTTTTGCCACTGAATCTCAGCTGCCTCTCACCTCTTGGGGCTGTTTCCTTCTTTTAGTTATGTCTCAACCCAAATGGGAAAACAGTCCCTTTTCCTTGATTTCCTTAAAGCAATGTAATTTCTCATGAGGCAGTTGTGTGAAGTAGATGTTTACAGAGGATTCCAGCATAGCTCAGCAGATAACTTAAAATTTAACAGAAGACACCACATCTCTGTCCCCAAATTTCATAAGCCATTCCCACAGAGACCAAATTGCTTCCCTATTCTCTCCTTATGACTTTCATTCTTCAGTCTTTCTTACCCCACCCCCTTCAGAACCACTCCCCACCCGAACACACCCCACCCGAACACACACCCATACCCACTGTCCCCTAAACTCAAAGTCCTTCCCACTTTGCTCTACAGAGCAATTCATCTCCTTCTCTCACCCAGGCCCATTCAGACCATGCCCTGGGGGTTTCCCTTCCTACCAAAGTGATTAATTTTTCCAACAAAGATGACTTTCCCATTTATGGGATTTCAGCATCTAACTTTAAAATGAAAATATTTCTCTCTACCATAACACACACACACAATTAACTTTAATAAGCAAAAAGTCCACACCTCATTATGGTTCTAGTTTGCATTTCTTTGTTCATTTAGGTACTGAGGTCATTCTTAGTGGGGGTTTTTTTTGTTTCAACTCATGTGTATTTTCCAAGTAAATGTTAACTTTCTATTCTGATAGTTTGCCTTTTAATTTTGGTTATGCCAAAGTGTTTTAATTTTTACATAGTCAATCTGCCAGTCTTTGTGCTTTGTGACTTCTTTAATCCTTTGTAATCTTCCTTGCTTTTCCCTGGGAGTTTTTTTCTGGAAGTTTTATGGTTTTTTGTTTTTATGTTTGTATTTGGCTTTCTTTTATATTTGACCATTTATTATACCTGGAATAATTCACCTGTGATATAAAATAGAGTCTAAATGAATTTTTTTTCCCAACTGCTAATCAACCTTTTTTATAGTCCTATCACCCAGCACAAGCTGTGACACACAGTGTATTCTTACTAAATTTTTTAAAATCAATGAACGCATCTCTGTACTCTGTAGCAAATAACTCTCCTCTTCCCCACTGACCCTGTTTTACTTGGGGATTTGAGGAGCACAAGTGCTCTCCATCCTGCCACCCACCATCACCGCCTATCCACATATATATACTTTGGGAAAAGCAAATTCCTCTTGGAAATGTTAGTCCTTCCCAAGTTGTGAATCTACAGTCGGAGGCAGTCAGAAAAGATTTAAGCATTGTTCAGAGGGCAAGGTCCAAATGCCCTCCTGTGTCTCTAACAACAGAGGCATGAGAATTGGAAAGGAAGAGATAAAACTACCTCTATGTCTATGCAGCTGGTCTGGTTCTGTATCTGGAAAATCCAAGAGATTTCAGAAAAAAACTACCACAAATAATAGGAGAATGTAGTACAGTAGCACATTATAAAACTCAACATATGAAAATCAATAGCTGTCTTTCCCTGAATCTAATCATAAATAAACTGAATGTCAATCAAATTGACAATTTTCATTTTACAAAATAACTGTCTTGTTCTCTTCAAAAATGCCAAGATCAAGAAAGACAAAAGACAACAACAACAACAAAAGCCCAAGGAACTGTTCTAGAATAAAGAGATTAAAGAAACACACAACTGAATGCACTGCTGCATTGTGTGATCCTGTACTAGGTCCTAGACTGGAAGGGCGTGGGGTGAGGAGGATGGAAAGGAAGAGGCAAAAAATATAAAGGACATTATTGACTCAAGTAATTAAATATCAGTTGTAGATTAAATAGTAGTATTGTGATGTTAAATTTTCTGAACTTGATAACCAGACTGTTGTTATGAAAAGAAATGTCCTCGTTCTTAGGAAACACTGAATATTTAGTGGTAAAAGATCATGATATCTCCAACTTACTCTCAAAATAATTTCAAAAAAACAAAACCAAAACCATATATATGGGGGGGAGGGTAGGGAGGCAGAGAGAGAGAGACAGAGACAGAACGATAATGGGGCAAATGGGGCAAACGTATATGGAAGTTCCTTGTACTATTCTTTCATGTTTTCTGTAAGTCTGAAATTACATCAAAGTAAAAACATGTATATAAAAATAAGAACCTTCATATTTACAAACACCAACTAGTTAGAACATAAAAGGGAAGACAAAGCCTGTTTATACAAACAAGTACCTAGCATAAACCTAATCAGAAATGTCTAAAACTTTATGAGAAAAATGAAAAAAAAACAAAAAACACACTCCCCAAAGACACAAAAATATATTTTTGTAAACAGAAAGATGTTCTTGGTTAGAAAGCCTCAAATTCAGAAAAGTCAGTTATCCCTAAGTTAAACTACAAATTTATCATGATCCTAATAAAAATATCATCAGGTATTTTATTCCCCCAAACCTTGACAAGTTGATTATACAGTTCATTTCAAAAATAAGCAGGCAAAAGTAATTAGGAAATCTCTGTAAAATAAAAGCAGTTGGGGATTGGGGATACCCCTATCAGGTATTAGATATATTTTAAAAGTTTGATAATTAAATTGTGGTATTGGCATATAAATAGGCCAACAGAAGATAATAGAAAATCTAGAAATAGCCCCAGTTTAAAAGAAAATTTATTATACGATAAAACAAATCATAGAGAAAAGATGATCTGGGATAAAGGACAGCCAAATGGAAAAGATAAAATTTGGTCCATTCCTCACATCATATACCAGGATAAATTCTAATTGAATCAGAGTTTTAAATGAAGAAAGAAAGAGAGAGAGAGAGAGAGAGAGAGAGAGAAAGAAACAAAGAAAGAAAGAAACAAAGGAAGGAAGAAAAAAGAGACAAACCATATGCAAGAAGGCATGGATCAATTCAAAGTCTAGAGGCCATAAGAAAATGATTGATGTATTTGTCCATATAAAACTTTTACAGAGCAAAAACACACCAAAATATAGTAAAAGACAAATGACAAGCTGAAAAAATATGAACTTATATCACAGAAACAGGTTAATACTCCTAAATATAAAAAACCATAAATAGAAATAAAAAGAGAAATGACTTATAGGAAAATGAGCAAGACTGGCATGGAAAAAATGCAAATGGTTCCTAACCATATGAAAGATGCTTAATATAACTCGAATTAAAGGAAACAAATGCAAAGGACATTGAAATACCATTCTAAAAGTTTGACTATTGGCAAGATTTAGGAAACAGACATTGTCATACATTGCTGGTGGGAATGTAAAATGATACCACCTCTATTGAGGGGAATTTGTTAATATCTATAAATATTAACATGTATGTGTTTACCCTTTCACCTAAAATCCCAATTCTAGGACTCTAACCCAAAGACACACTGGAAAAAATAGAAAAAGATATAGGTACAAGGCTACCCACTGCATACTGCCCAAAAATCAATTGAATAAACTATGATATATTTACATAATTGAGACCCCACAAGGAATGAATATATATGTATATCCCTAATAATATATATGTACATCCCTAAGATGTATATACTCTTTGTCTTAGCCATTCTATTTCTAGGAATTTATACTACATGAATAATTTAAAATATATGAAAATTTGACTACTTTATTCATTCTGGTATTATTAATCATATTGAACAAATACTTGTCTCACCTCTATCTCAGGGCTTTGACAAGAGTGCAGTAAAATTAAAAGGTCAAAATAAAAAAAATTCTTTAAAGACATAATCTAAATGTTCAGAACAGGGGACTGATTAAGTGTGCATGCTGAACACAGAATAACTGGAGAGATCCCTCCTCCAAGAAGTCTTCCCTAATATCCCACATTCACACAGCTCATTGTGAGGACCTCTCTATGGCACTCTTCACCTCATGCCTTGCTTTTGAAGAGTCTGTGTATGTTTCTTCCCTAGGCTCTAAGTTCCTGGATCCAGGGGACCATGTACTGCTTATCCCTGTATCTATTCCACCATGATTCTTACCTTTGCCCCTGAAGACTGACCTGTACCTTACACACACTAGGCCAAAAATGGCAAATAGGTTTTGTTTGCAGCATTAGCCCTAATCATTTAATAATGGCTTCCTGGAGCACCATGTTGAGAATGATTCTGAGGCTGAGTGCAGGCTGAGTTAAAAATAGTGCTACAATTAATTCTATCTGCTGTACACATGGGAGAGGAGAATAGAGGCACATATGCCATGCCTTGCATAGGAAACTATACGTTGGTCACACTGACCTTGAGTAATAATCATTCTATCAAATACATTGACTCATAATCCCTAGCATGTTTAAAAAACAGACACACTCACATACAACCACAATATATAGCAGACTATGTTAAAGGCGATTAGGAATAAATAAAACATACTGCAGCTTTAATTCCAAAGGAAAAGACATTATAACTAGCTAGGGAGACCAGAGTCTTCATGGAAGACGTAGGCTAAGTCAAGCTGTGAAAGATGGACAAAATGCTAAGTTGGCTTTTTGGCTGTATCACTGACTTCCTTCCTCAGTGCTGTCATCCGACCTCTACGTTACCTGATTATGCAACCTGCGAAACGGGACTGCAGGGTGTGATATAGCGTGACTGAAATGGACAAACAGCATTCTGAGAGGTCAGATTAGAGTGGCAGAGTAAAACCTGAACAAGAAGAATTAGCAAGAAGGGCATTCTAGGCAGGGGAACCAGTGTGAACAGATACATGAGATAGAAAGGTCAGTTTGATGGGGTGGCCATCCAGCATTTCCCTTCTTCCTAAAAGGGCCCCAGATTTCTTTCAGATTTCTACCCTTCCATCATGCAGCCACATGTGTCAGAAAGACTGACTCCTCTCCCAGCTCTAAGCATGGCCCTGACTGGCTGAAGAGTAACGCCACTCCTGATGTCAGTGATCAGTCTGGGAACAGCATGTGTTCTGTTTCTGGCCAATGAGATACGAGGGGGAATTTTCTAGGAGGGCTAAAGAGTCTTCTTATCCCAAGAGAAAACCACAGGAAAGATGGTGTTCCTCTCTCTTCAAGATGTCACCATGTTTGGATATGATGCTTGGAACTGCTGTAGCCAGTTGCTTCTGGTCTGAGGTTGAATCCAATACCAAGACTGGCAGAGCAGAGAGGTGGGGTCCTTGATCACATCGCTGAGCTGCTAAGTCAATCATCCCTGTAGCCCACCCAATCTCTGGAATCCCTGTTATGTGAGAGAATATACTTCCTTTTTCTAGAAGTCAGTTTGGGTTTCTGATCACAGCAGCTGAAAGCATTCTGAGCCCTTAGAAAATGGTGAGCAGTCATGACTGGTTAGAGCAGAAGTTACCTGAAAGGAACTTGAGGGAGAGATGTCTGGGAAAGCAGGCTGGGGGCAGACCTGATAAGACCTTACATGCCAGGCCAAAGAATTTATAAATGTTGGGGAGCTCATGAAAGTTTTGGTAAGTAGTGGGGAGCAGACTCTCAGAACAGATGGGATAAATATTGGTGCAAATACGTGGTGTAGCTAGCAAAAAACCAATTTGATTCAGACTTCTTTCTCCTGAGCGAAATATGAATCTTCTGAGCAGCATCTTAACCAGACTGGGAACAATATGGAAAGGACGTGGGCGTGAGTGATGATCAAGTTCCCGGGCATTGGTCTCAATGGTCACACTCAAACACAAATGCTGCCCTTGGCTGCAGTCTCGCCAACATCATGTGTGAAACCAAACAGTTGGTTTCTCCGCTTTCCTTGGCAATGGCAAAGCCCCAGTTGGAGCCCCATGTTTGTGCTAAACTCCAGGCGGCACAATTCTGATTTATAACTTTTTAAATTATTATAAATGTGATTTCTTTCCATTGTAGGAAAATTGGAAAATACATATAACAAAAAGAAAATTAAGATACTTTTCAACCTATCTCTAAATCACAGATAACATTTTGTTGTATCCCTTCCAGACTTTGTTTCTCTCTATGCATATACATTTAGTAAATGAAAATTATATCATGATGTATATATTGTTTCATCTTTTTTTCACTCAGCAATATATGGTGAATGACTTCTCATATCAGTAAATATTTTTCTACAAGATTATTTTTAATGGCTCCATGAATTTCATTCTAAGGAAATATCACAATTTACTTGACCAGTGCCCATTATTGAATGTTTATATTATTTCCAATGTTTGCTATTATGTACACAGAGGCTGCTGCAATGAACACCCTTATACATAATAACAATCTACATACATTGTTCAGTTATCATTTTAGAATAGAATACTGGAAGTAAAATTGCTAAACAAAGGTAGAATAACGTTAAAATTTTTTAAAAAATCATTTCAGGGCTTCCCTGGTGGCGCAGTGGTTGAGAGTCCACCTGCCGATGCAGGGGACACGGGTTCGTGTCCCAGTCCGGGAAGATCCCACATGCCGCGGAGCGGCTGGGCCCGTGAGCCATGGCTGCTGAGCCTGTGCGTCCGGAGCCTGTGCTCCACAATGGGAGAGGCCACAACAGTGAGAGGCCCGCGTACCGCAAAAACAAAACCAAAACCAAAACCAAAACCAAAAATCATTTCAAATTCTCTTAACGCAGTAAGTATATAACTAAGTGAAAGTGTCCCCTTCATGTGAGTTCTCCATTCTACATTTTTTCTAAGCTTTTATAGTATCTATTTAATATCTATTTAGACATATGTCTAGACATACAAGTATCTATTTATATAATTTATCTATTTATATAATTCAATAGATATATTTATATATACGTACAGTTATACAAGTATATATATATATTTAGATAATTTGTTTTTCACAGGAACAATGCATCTGTTGTGCTGGTATGAAGATTTCTGAGTACTGCATGTCACATTGTCCCATCGACAATCCCATCTTGCTATTGAAACTGGATGGGGTTATGCTTTCAAAGCAGGGCAAGCAACTCAACTGCTGCCAACAGGGATAGCGGTGGGGCACAAAAGGTAATTAAAATTACTGCCAGAGGCAGGTGACTTCAAACACTGTTAGTTCACTGCAATTCCACTGTGAACCACTCTTTAAAATCTTTCAGGTTTCTTGTTCTTTGCACCTGAGAATGACTGGGCACCACCTCCACCTTTCTCCTTGTTGCCATGGTACATGCAACATCATATAGTATCGGAAGATTTGGCTGTATCACTGACGTTCTCAGTGTTGTCATCCAACCTCTACGTTACCTGATTATGCAACCTGCGAAATGGGACTGCAGGGTGTGATATAGCGTGACTGAAATGGACAAACAGCATTCTGAGAGGTCAGATTAGAGTGGCAGAGTAAAGCCAAAACCATTTTCTGGAGTCAGGATGGACAATGCTCAGGGCAGAACCAAGCACAAGAGTCAATGGCAATGCAGTGATGAGTCAGGGAATGGGCGCTGGAGGATTTGCACTGCCAACCAAATCATCCCACTGGGCTGTGGTTCCCTGGCATGAAGCCTCCTTGTGGAGCCAAGCACATACCTCCCTGATTATTCTGTGAACTGTCTTAAAGGCACCACCTGCTAAGGGTAGAACCAACCATCTGCGAGCCAAACTATGACATCAGAGTCATTTTGCATAAGACCTAGAAATCAAATCAATGAGATTCACTCTATTCAACCACATTTGTTCATTCATTTAAAAATTCTTACTGAGAGTTAACCATATTGAAGTCCTGAGCCAGGCTCTGAGGATTCAGAGGTGAATAAGGCATAGTCCCTGTCTTAGTGGGACTGAGACACACACAAGACTATTTTAGTAGATTGTGCTGGTCACAGTGATAGGGACCAGAAAAGTTGTTCTGGAATACTTTTGAGCAGCACATGGAAGATTACATAGAGGAAGTGATGTTCAAGCAAAGAACTCCAAATATGCAGAAGTGAATCAGATGAAGACAGAATGGCACGAGAGTGTTCAGGTAGAGGCAGCAGCTCATACAAAAGTGAGGGCTTAACAGATTAAGTCAGGAACTGCTTGGAATTTGTAGTGACCAAAGCAGAGAAGGCAGGGGAGGTGGTGAGAGCTAGAGCCAGGGAGGTAATCAAGGGCCATGTAGGACCTCATACACCATGCCAAGGATAATGAGACCCACTGAAATGTTTAAGCAGAAAGATGGCCAGACTGGCATTTTAGAAAGCTCACTGTGGCAAATGGACTGGAGAAGGCAAGGCTGGAGGTAGGGAGGCCACACCCCTGAAAACTGATGTCAAAATAAATAATTTTCTTTTCCTACTTCTCCTCTGTTCCTTATTCACTAACATTTATGGAGTATCTACCAAGTGTCAGACCTTGTATGAGGCACCAGAGGTAAAAAGACTAGGGTATTTGCCTTGACTGCCCGGGGAAGCTACGTGCTTGTGTGATGGGTTTGTCCAAGAGTGCATGTCATTAGAACTTAAGCACACTAAATTCTCTGCGAAATGCACTGCAAAACCTACTGTTTAGCTTTGGTTTCCATAAAGAGGCAGCCCTCCCAGCCCCCTTAATCCAATTAAAGGAGCTCTCCGTCACTGTGAATGCTAGCCTGGCCATGCAGAAAGTTCCTGGCCATCGAGGATGTTCTGTTCCTCGAGCTCGGCCTGGGCTGTTGGGCCCTTGCTCCTCCCCTGAGCTGTTTCCATGGGCTGCTGGCCATACTCTGAAAAAATGCACAGGTTGCCAAACTGTCAGCAAAAGCTTTAATGAATGGTTCTAATTACATTCAAGTAGCAGAGCCCACTGCCATTTTAATCAAATCTGGGCCTGGCAAGCTCTTTGGCAGGAATACAAGAGAAAGCCTCATGAAAATCCTGCCAAAACACTAATCACCTTTTATCCGAAATTTGCCTGATGGAGGCCTGGATGAAAAACGCTTCGGGGGGGCGGGGGAGAAAAAAACCCAACAACAACAACGTTTTGATATTTTAAGGAGCTTATTTTGGGGCTTGCCATAAATTACTCCATGTAGGGAGGGGAGAAAATTCCAAATCATGAGTTGCCAGGTGACTTCCCTTCAGGAACAAATCCTCACGGAGGCGGAGGGGGCTAGCCCCTCCAGGGTCTGAGACAGGCACGCTTAGCCAGGTCCAAATGTACCTTGCACACTGACAGAGACATGACCACATGGCCTTGTCCAAGACCTTGTCAGAATCCAGCTCTGGGAGGGAAAAGACCCCCAGCCCTGCTCTGTGTCCTGGCATCACCTTAAACCTATACCCCGTCACTAACTGGAGTTCTTCCAGCCTGGCCTGGAGTGGTAGTAAATAACTTTTTTTTTTTAAAAAAAGGATGGCTTTCATATTCATTACTGTGATTCTCAAAGGCTAAAGGGAGAGAGCTTCCTCTACTGAACTATTCAAGGCAAGGACACAGGTAATAGGGGAACTAAAACCCAGACAACTCTGTTCTAGCCAGAGCGAAACAGAAAAGAAAGGTTTGAGACAAACCAGGTTCCTCTCCCCTGGGGCAGAACAAGAGGAGAAAGATTCAAATTGCAGCAAGAGGGAATTTGTTTACAAATAAAAAAGAGCTTCCTGACAATGAGGATAGACAGTGAATAGGGAACCGAGATAAGGGGTAAAATCTCCTTGACTCATTGACTCTGCCCTTGGAATACACTGCTGGTGTTTCTACACACCATCCATCTCTAAAAGCTAGTGCCCTCAGGTAACAAAATGAAGGTCTCTAACATTTAATTCTAATACCTTAAATATCTCAGCCAGTTGTTACCCCTAGCTTGTTGGTTAGATTCAATTTTCCACATATTTTGTATCTTTTCGCCTGGTAATGTGGCCTCCAAGAGCTCTGGGATACAAGGGAGTTTGGGGTACCTGAAAGTATTTGACACATGAATTTGGAAGCTCTTGTTTTTATATCTAATACCTTGACTAGTTATATGACCTGAGCCTCAGGAGTTCAGTTTTTGTCACTCATAAAATGAGGATTAAAATATCTGCTCTGCCTATTGTATAGAATACTTGCAAGAATTAAATAAGATCCTTGCAAGTATATAAACTATCATATATATTTTATATATATCCTATATATTTTATATATATACTATATATAATTATATATATTTTTTTATATCCTATATAAGACCCCCAGCCCTGCTCTGTGTCCTGGCATCACCTTAAACCTATACCCCGTCACTAACTGGAGTTCTTCCAGCCTGGCCTGGAGTGGTAGTAAATAACTTTTTTTTTTTAAAAAAAGGATGGCTTTCATATTCATTACTGTGATTCTCAAAGGCTAAAGGGAGAGAGCTTCCTCTACTGAACTATTCAAGGCAAGGACACAGGTAATAGGGGAACTAAAACCCAGACAACTCTGTTCTAGCCAGAGCGAAACAGAAAAGAAAGGTTTGAGACAAACCAGGTTCCTCTCCCCTGGGGCAGAACAAGAGGAGAAAGATTCAAATTGCAGCAAGAGGGAATTTGTTTACAAATAAAAAAGAGCTTCCTGACAATGAGGATAGACAGTGAATAGGGAACCGAGATAAGGGGTAAAATCTCCTTGACTCATTGACTCTGCCCTTGGAATACACTGCTGGTGTTTCTACACACCATCCATCTCTAAAAGCTAGTGCCCTCAGGTAACAAAATGAAGGTCTCTAACATTTAATTCTAATACCTTAAATATCTCAGCCAGTTGTTACCCCTAGCTTGTTGGTTAGATTCAATTTTCCACATATTTTGTATCTTTTCGCCTGGTAATGTGGCCTCCAAGAGCTCTGGGATACAAGGGAGTTTGGGGTACCTGAAAGTATTTGACACATGAATTTGGAAGCTCTTGTTTTTATATCTAATACCTTGACTAGTTATATGACCTGAGCCTCAGGAGTTCAGTTTTTGTCACTCATAAAATGAGGATTAAAATATCTGCTCTGCCTATTGTATAGAATACTTGCAAGAATTAAATAAGATCCTTGCAAGTATATAAACTATCATATATATTTTATATATATCCTATATATTTTATATATATACTATATATAATTATATATATATTTTTATATCCTATATAGCGTATATAAAAATGCACTGCAAACATGAGAGCACTCTACAAATATTTGCTCATTTCTTTATTTTTGTATAAATGTAGCTATAAAAGAGTGAAGATCTGAAGTTGAGTCCTGAATATCACTATTCACTGGCCACACAAAGCTGCATTTTTGTTTCCTTATGTAAAATGGGTGTAGTACTGCCTCATAGAGTTGTTGAGAGAACTGGATAAGATAATGGATGTGAAAGCACTATGAAAAATGAAATAATAGAGAGAGATGATTATGCCAAAACATGCTTACTGTGGGACTTAAATTATACAGGTTGGATCCTGGAGATATACCAGGAACGGAAAGTTAGTTCAAAGCCTGTAGTTTAATTTGGGGAGAACAAACATTTCAACAGATGCGGGGCTTCCATCAGAACGAATGTCTATCCAAGTAATAGTTTCTCTGAATCCATTCTGGTGGTGGAGTCCAGCTCAGGCTACCACATGGCTAGAACAGCAGGTTGAGTGTCCAGGCCTCTAGGATTAGTCTTTCTGGAAGATAAAGCATATTCCAACCCATAAAATGTAACTACTCCAGGGCTCAGGTAAGGACATTTGGTAGGTAAATTGTCAATGGATTGACAACATTTTTTAACCCTTATCTGTGAAATAGCTAAAAGTCATAGGATAAACCTTCCTTTTATCTTTGAAAAACTTGGACTTAAAAGAAAATGTCCACAAGATAGAAGTAAGGTCACATAACCAAAGATGAATACAAAAGTGTGGTGGGGACACTTAAGAACAGTGTCCATAGGCCTGAGCCCAGGAAGTATAGAGTGTTCTCCACTAAGGACCTGTAAGGAAGGATGGAAAAGTGAATGGGAAGAGGAACTTGCAAGAACAGAGTTAGGAATGCTAAGATCAAATAAGGTGAGAGAGAAAATTTAAAAGAAGGAGAAGGAGAATAAGAAGAGAGAGAAAAAAAGATTTCAACAAACTCAGAGAAAAAAAAAGGTGTAATCCAACAGTGAGAGCAGCATTTTCCAACATGAGTTCCTGAAAATTAATTTCGTGAAATGATATTAAAGGATATAAAAAAGAAAAGAAAAACTGTGGTCAAATATGTTGGATTGTGCAATCGATTAATGAAGTTTCTTTATTGAGGGACTTCCCAGAGAATTTGATGCTAATGTGCTCTGAGTATCTCTAAGAAGATATAGTGAGTGTATTTCCCAGACTTATTTGACCACAGGATTTTTTTTTTCCATAAGGCATCTTACAGAAATAGAACCCCATATAAAAGTCTGGCTTAGGAAACACTGGCTTAGAAGATCCAAAAGAGAATATGATTCCAGACCAAAGGAGTCTCTGGAACATTAGAGATTTTGCCATTCCATTAGTTCATTTATGTGTTCATTCCAGAAATATTTCTCAGCACCTACTGTGTGCTAGGCCCTATCCCAGGCCCTGGGAACACAGTGATGAGCAAGGCAGATGAGGTCCCTGCTCCAGTGGAGGGTCTGTTTACTGAGGATGGAACGGAGAGTAAAAACATAAACAAGTAAACAAATATATGAACAAGACTATGATAGACTGGATAATGGCCCCTAAGGAAGTCCACATCCTAATCCCTGGAACTGGTGAATGTTACCTTATATGTCAAGAGAGACTTTACAGATTTGATTGAATTAAGAATTTTGAGATGGGGAGATTATCCTGGATTTTCTAGGTGAGCCCTAAATGTAAACACAAGGCTTCTTATAAGAGGGGTTCAGGAATGTCAGATGGGAGATGGTGATGGGATGATAGAAACAGAGGGAGAAAAGGCTATGTGATGAAGGGACCCAAACCAAGGATTCAGGCAACCTCTGGAAAAGGCAAGGAATGGATTCTCCACTACAGTCCCTAGAATGAACCAGCCCTGCCAACATTCCAGTCTCATTTAAGACTTCTGACCTCCAGAACTACAAGAGAATAAAAGTTACAGACAGCCCCCAAATTATAACAGTTCGACTTAACAATTTTTCGACTTTATGATGGCGCAAAAGTGATACGAATTCAATAGAAACTGTACTTTGCATTTTGAATTTTGATCTTTTCCCGGCTAGTGATATGCAATATGATACTGTCTCATGATCCTGGGCAGTGGCAGCCCCACCTCCCAGTCAGCCACGTGATCGTGAGGGTAAACAACCAAGACATTTACCACCATCCTGTACCCAACCATTCTGTTTTCCACTTTCAGCATTCATTAAATTCCATGAGATACTGAATACTTTTTTTAAAATATAAAATAGGCTTTGTGTTACATGATTTTGCCCAACTGTAGGATAACTGTAAGTGTTCTGAGCATGTTTAAGGTAGGCTAGGCTAAGCTATGATGTTTGGTAGGTTAGGTGTATTAAATGCCTTTTATATTTATTTATTTTGGCTGTGCCAGTCTCTTAGTTGCGGCGTGCAGCATCTAGCTCCCTGACCAGGGATCGAACCCAGGCCCCCTGCATTGGGAGCATGGAGTCTTACCCACTGGACCACCGGGGAAGTCTGAAATGCCTTTTGACTTAGGATATCTTCAACTTACGACGGATTCTTTGGGACATACCCCCACTGAAAGTCGAGGAAGAGCTGTATGTTGTTTTAAGCCACTAAGTTTGTGGTAATTTGTTATGGTAGCAACAGACAGCTAATACAGAGATCATATTAGCTGATGATAAGTTCTGTGAAGAAAATACAAGGGGACCTGATAGTGTGAATAGCTGGGGTGAGAACAGGCTTCTGCTTTCAACTGGGTGGTCAGGGAAGGCCACTCCGAAGGGTGTCAGTTGACAGTGTACACAAGATAGCGCAATTCAGCTTCTCTGTTGCCGTGTCCTCTCCAGAAAGGAAAAGGGGGCTCACTGGCATTTGACAGTTTGACACTGTGGGTCCAAAGAACAAAGACTCACTCAGGTCACTTTAAGGGATGAACTGCTTATTGAAAGGATACATGTAGAAGCAAAGATACCAAGATTATCACCCTTGACCAAGTCCCAAGGAAATGGAGGGAAAAGACTCCCAGCCAGACTCCCAGACAGAAGAGGAATTGCATTATTGAGATGGGATGAGAGTTGTTCAGAAATGGAAAGCTGCTCAGAATCCAGAGCAGGACTGACACGGTCACTAGTGGAATAGAGGATCCTTAGCCTAAGTCTCCCCATTTAGCTGACTTCTGTCTCTGTCTTCAGTTTTCTCCATGTGTCTTTCTGCCTTGGCTCCAAATACCAATGGCTTACTATGCTAAACTCTTTCATGAAACTCCCCAAGAGAGAAAATCTGATTGGTCCAATTCTTCACTATCCTCCTCATTTGTCACTGGCCAGCCTAAATACTGGCTGCCTGTCTATGGGTCAAGTGCCCATCCCTGATCTAATCAGCTATATGACTGCAGTAGCCAGGTTGCTTGGCCACCAATGCACGAGGAAGTGCCCAGGACCACAGCAGAAAGAAATGGGGGTCAGGCCTACCTGCTTCCTCCTGAAGAGGCTGTGGATGGGGCTGGAAGTTGGCACAAAGACTCGTCTCAGTAATTCCAAATTCCTGGAGAAGGAAGCTGTTTCCCTGATACCTTATCTACACAATGTCTTAGTGCTATTCTTAAACAAAGAAATCTATGTAATAATAGTACTAAAATTTGTAGTTGCCTCTTTATCATTTGAGTTATTCAAGCAGCCACTCCCTCAAGATGATACAGAAAGGATTTCTTCACCCTGGTGTCTGACCCGAGAGGTTTTCTTATAAGCAACCTGCATTTCCTGAGCTCCCAGATACATGGAAGGATCATCTGAGTGTGTAGAAAGTAGATGTAAGGGCAGCTGGTGCAGATAACCTCTAGGTTTGTGACCCTGGCTGAAAGGAACAGAGGGCAAAAGGAACCAGAGGTCAAGAAAAAATTAGAGAGTCCAGTTCCTCTTTCTTCATGAGATCCCAGACATGAACCCAGGTGGGTGTTTTATGGGATCAGAGAGACCAGACAGATGCTCTTCTCCACTCTCATTCCCTTCAGCAGATGGAGCCCATGCGGTGACTGTGGGGATAGGAGCGAAGTTCCTGAATACCATGAAAGATGAGAACGTAGAAGGACTCAATCATTTCAGGGACCCCAAGTGTGAAGCTCCCTTTGTAGTTTATCTCTTTTAATCCTTACAATAGATTGGAGTAGTAAGGAGATCTTTATTAGCCCATTTCACTGAAATGGAGGGTTGCAGAGGTGAATATCCATCATGTCCAGAGACTTCTGACCTCTCTGTGAAGCATCACTCCCACCCGGGCAGTTCCCAGGGCAATGGGATTCCAATCCCTACCTACTTTCTGCCAGCTCCCTTTTCTCCCACCATACACACAGCTTTCCTTGAGCAGACCTCTGGATCTAATAGTCACTACTGTACAGCAGAGAACACGAGAAAATAATACCCTAGAACACTGACAAGATCTGGCTTGGGACAGATGGCCACCAGGCACAGCATGGGGAGGAGGAGGAAGAGGGAGCCCAGGCTCCATCACTTATCAGCAGAGAGCACTCATGAAAGCCACTTCACCTCCCAGCCTTCATTCCCTCAACTACAAAATATTTCCATCTGCCCTGCCATGTTACAGAGCTAAGGTAAGGAGTAATACCAAGACAGTTTGTGAAAGTGCTTCAAGGACAATAAAGATTACTGTAGCCAGAAGGAAGGTTGCTTAGCCAGACTAGAATATCTCCCCAGGAAGCTGGATTCTCTTATCTTCTCATTCACTGTCCCAGGAGACTCCTTGCTCTCTCACTTCCAACTCCAGCTGCAATCAGTGGTACTGGAAGGCAGGGGACTTTGAGCATTTTTATATCCTCATTAGCTCAATGACTCCTACTTGAATGAATGTTTGTGTAGTGTTTGACAGTCTATACATATTTTCATGTAAACCATATCATTTATTCCTCACAAAAACCCAATGTTGATCATAACCCTTTCTAGTGAGCACTAACTATGGGCTAAGCACTGCTATTAGCAATTTTCTGTGCATTATCTCATTTACTCATCACAATAACTCCATGAGGCAAATGTATCATTATTATCTCCTTACTCCTCCCTAAATGGGAAAGTTGGAGCACAGAGAGGTTAGGGAACTTGCCCAAGGTCACACAGTAAATAAGTGACAGAACTGGGATGCACTCCCATGGTGGCTGGCTCTGGAGATTATGCCCTTTACAACATGTTAAGCTTGTTAACATGTTGCAACATGCTAAGCTTATAGCATCTATTTCATTTTTATTTACATATGCCATGTCATTCAACCATCACAATAGCTCTACAAGGCAAGTAATTCCATTATACTGGAAAGGAGCAGTAAAGTGATTTTTATTAATCCGGACAGTTAACAGAGCAGGACTCACATCAGTTCTTCTAACCTCAGTCTGGTTCTCTTCCCTCTCTCATAATAAAGGTAAAAACAAGCTCTTTTCAAGGTGCTCTGGAGATAATTGAGATAACAAAGGGCAAGTGGTTTGATTTTCTTTGGAAGAAAGGTTCTTGAGAAACTTAACATTTGATTATTGTTCCTGCATTTTCAGTGAGGAGCAGCAGCGTGGGGGTGATGCCAAATATCAATCAGGCGACGAACAAATCAGTCATCTTCTGGGTAAGTGCGCACATCAAATTAGCATTTTAGGAGTGAGGCGGAGAATGAGATTTCTAATAAGTCTCTCTCCAAAACATATACCAGCTTTCAGAGACATTTCTAACATCTAACATTCATAGGATTTTCACAAGAAAGTTAGTAATCCTAAAACTCTCCTAGGCTAACTGTTTTCTCTTAGAAATTGTAACAATAATTCTGAAGAAAGCAGTAAAGTTCACTTCCTTATTTTCCAGTTTCACATACCCCACAGTGGTCATACGCGGGATGTTGTTGATTTCTAAAGAAAAAGCTTGCTTTAACTGGTGGAATTTTTACAAGGGTGGAAACTTACAAAAGATGATTACTCAGTGAACTCAATAAGCCATCATTCACCACAGACATAAGAAAGCAAGATATGACCTTTCACCTTGAGTATGACCACTAAAATGACCCAGAAACATGGAACGACATGTGGCAGCGATAGAGGCCATCTTTTTCTTGTCGATTCAACTCCGGATGCGCAGGCCCAGCGGCCATGGCTCACGGGCCCAGCTGCTCCGCGGCATGTGGGATCTTCCCGGACCGGGGCACGAACCCGTGTCCCTTGCATCAGCAGGCGGACTCTCAACCACTGCGCCACCAGGGAAGCCCCTCGATTCAACTTTTATTCTTCTCTTGAAATTAGGGTAAAATTTTAAAATTATTTTTATAGTGCTTGACATGTTCCATTAACTTTTTCCAGCTTTATTGAGATATAATTGACATATAGCATTGTATAAGCTTAAGGTGTTGAATGTGATGACTTGACTCACATACATATTGTGAAATGATTACCACAGTAAGGTTACTTAACACACCCTTCACCTCACATAATATAATTTTTGTGTGTGTGGTGAGAACATTTATATATATAATACAATATTGTTAACTATATTCACCCTGAATACTAGATCACCAGAACTTATTAATCTTATAACTGAAAGTTTGTATCCTTTGACCTCTCTCATTTCCCTCTACCTCCTAGCCCCTGGCAACCACCATTCTACTCTCTGTTTCTATGAGTTTGCCTTTTTTTTCTTTTTAGATTCCACATATAAGTGAGATCATACGGTACTTATCTTCTCTGTCTGACTTATCCCACTTAGCATAATATCAACATTTTGGAGTATGGCGCTCTGACACTTACTAGCTCTGTAATTTTAGGCAAGACCATCTCTTTAACCCTTAAGCCTCAGTTACCTTATCTGTAAAATGGAGACAGTAATAATACCAACTGGATCATAGCAACTACCATACATCAGATACTGGTAGAAAGCTGGAGATGCAGCATGTAACAAGACAGTCAAGGCCCTTAATCCTATAGAGCTTATGTTATAGAAGTACTCAATAAATTGTTTATAATTATATTATTACTGTTATTTATATTTTTTGTTGATTGGAATTTGGTCCTATTTTTCCATATCATTTTTTCCTTAGAAAAGATTCTGTCTTTTTCAATAGAAATCTTTTTCTTGCTTAGATAGTGAATTTTTTTTTAACTGTTGTTAAAAGTAATGGGTATGAGTTGCCTCATAGACAAAAAAAAAAAGGTGAAATTTTCTATGCAGGCCAGGCCTGGCAATTTCCTGAGGTCGAAGAATACTGGAGAGGTATAAGGTCTTCTTAGAACAATCTCTGAAGAAAGCATGCTTATTACTGAGTGCACAGGGAATGCTTTGAGTAGAAAGGATTCTGGAAGCATCAAGGGGCCCTGTGGCTGTGGCCTCTGAAGAGACCTGGATGGATATGCTTAGGAAGGGCCAGGCCTAGAGGTGCCCTCAGACACGTGTAGCTGAGGAGAACCTCCAGGAACATGACGTGTACACATGCTTGCGGTGGCCTTCTCTAGTTGTCTGCTCTGAGAGGGACCCTCAAAAGGTAGACTGACCACTCACCTATGCAGGCTTGCATAGACCCACCCACCTCACAGCTTCTCTTTGGGACCCAAGCAGACTCCTCTGCTTCTAAGGCATATGGACAGTTTCATCTGGACACTCCTACATGGCTCCAGGACCTTCTTCCATAAGTTTGCACATCACCTCAGCCCAATCTTTATTGCTGGAATCAAAGCTTTGAAACAGAGGACACAGGGATGAAGATTTAACTTCCAATTCACCTCTGCATTTATTTGTTAACAAAGATATTCCTAATTAAACTTCTTTATAAATGGGTAAACATTATCACAGTTCATAAAGTTTTTTAAAATGGATAAACATTTTAGAACTTCAGAACAATAAAATTTTAGAGATGGAGGGATATTCGAGCCAATTAATCCAACCTCCTTTGTTCAGAGCTGAGGAAAAGAGGGTTTGGAGAACGGAAGGGACACTTCCGAGATCCTGTGACTAATATCTGGGAAATCTGGGACCATGAACCAGGTCCTCTGACTCCTAATCTAGTGCTCCTTCCACCTCTTGATCAATTTACAACCTGGAGCAGGAAATTTGACTATCCTTCTAATCTCCTCCCAACTTGTGCAGCTACAAAAATAGATACAATCTGGAAGCCCAGCCATGCCAAATATTGTGGCAGACTTCCCAGCCTCACTCTCCTCCTCCCCCAGCTGATGAGAAGTTGAAGCTCCATAACACTCTTGCTAGAAATTTGAAAATTATTTCTCCTTTATTCTTTCTTATATCTAAATCCCACTGCCCAACCACGTTCAAAGACCACTGAGGATCCACTATTCAGAGAGGAGGGATTAGACAGATCATCAGATAAACACAGTCCCCTGTTTTAGATTCTATAAATTTGAAATATATGAAACAATTGTGAATATTTATATTTTAAAAAGACCCAGACTAATGATGAAGAAAAACATGAAGTCTTCAAGGGAAACCTATGTGGCTGCATGAGGTCTTTCTCCAAAGAGGAAAAGCTAAAAAGAAGTTGGACTTATTAAAAGACTAATTTCAAATGGTGGCTGCATCCTAAGAGAGAAGCATCCTAGAAACAAAAGACAAGAGCATTTGAACAGAGATGGAAGTTGAATTTGAGAAACTGTTTTCCTTCATGCTGATACTTGGCAGCAAAATGGAAAGAGTACATGGAGCTATATGTACAAGGGTACTCATTGCAGCACTATCTGTAATAGAAAGAAATGGAAATAATCTATACCTCCTTCCACAAGAGACTGGTTAGAATAAATTACAATGCCTCCCTACTGAGGAATATCATGAAGCTGCTTAGAAACAGAAGGTTAAGCTATATGTTCTAACATAGAATGGTGTCCAACATACATCAAGATACTACACAGTAAAAAATAAGTCACAGTATTACATAGTATGATCCCATTTGATCTAACAGAAAATGTATACATTTGTATATGAGCAGAAAACTTCTAGAAGAGTATGCAAGAAAATTATTTGCCGGGAAATGCTAATAGGAAGAGAAAGAGAATGAGAGGCTTTTATTAGTCATCTTTCAACCTTTTGATGTTAAGCTTTTACCATGAGAATAGATTCCTTCTAATATCTTTTCTATAAACCACAAAAATCTAATCTTTTTTAAAAACCACGAAAATCATCCAGAATTGATTTTTTTCTCATAAATTTTAATTTATTAATAACTCTTCCACAACATAAGAAATAATGAATATAAGAGAACTATCCAGAGCTCTTCACCGAATTCCTCTTTTTCTTCCTTCCTGAAGTCTTTAGCCCTTTATCCTCTCCATCCTTGCCATCACCATGTGCAACTTAGAAGGCTGACACCATGTAAAATTCCACAATCACACGCTTTGTTGGCCTCTTGCACACACCCCTGATTTATTCTACGTCAGCCACCAGCCTTTGACTACTTGTTGGACCTCGTTGTGATATCTAGAGCTAGAACGTGGAACTTCCTTTCTCTGGTCAGAGCCCAGAAAGCTATGATCACAAAGCTATGGCACAGATGCTCCAGCAAGTCCAACCAAATCATCCTTATTTTCCTTTTTGGTAAAAGTACAGATCAGGGAATTTCCTTAGTGGGTGCCAGTGAACTGCAGCAAGGCATTTGCCCAAGTATCTGCAACATACTCGTGGACCTACATAGAGTGGATTGAAGGGGACAGAGCTACAGATTTAACAAAAATGTCCACAAGGTATAGATTACTGATGATGGCAACCTGTATGGAGGCACCTAAATGTCTACAAAGTAGTCCAGATTTGGGCCTTTTCTTTCTTTTGTTGGCGAGGAGGGGTATTTTAACTAATAATTTGGGGGGTGCTTTTCTTGCTCAACCTGTTTATCAATGATTTGGAAGAAGACTGGAAAGCCAGGTTTTTAATCTTCACTAGCTTTTCACCTATCACACTAATTTTCCTTTTCCTCCCATTTTGTGAAAGCATTCCAATTTCTGAACTTGAAAAGGTATGAACTGGATCATTTCTTTTCTATGTTAACAACTTGCCTTTCTGCATACCTACATACTTTATGATTCCATTTATAGGATGTTCTGGAAAAGGTAAAACTATAGAGATAGAGAATAAGGGTTAGGGGTAGGAGGAGGGACTGACTACAAAGCAGCAGCATGAATGAATATTTTTGGAAGATGAAACCCTCTGTGTCATGATTGTGGTGGTGGATACTATGCATTTCAAAACCCATAGAACTATAAACCATAAAAGTATGATTTTTACTGTCTGTAAACTTTAAAATAAATTAAAAAAACCTTGCTTTGTCATTTTGACATCCTAATATCTATAGTAATGTTAATAAATGATAATAATATTAATAATACATATAAAAATGAATGGTAACTCCTCAGTTCAACAGTGTATTTACCATTGAAAAGGTAAAATTTCTCTGATTTCTTCAGTGTTGGAGTTGAAATAGCTGATTGGAAATATACATCATGTCATCTTCTGCTCCCTGCCTCCCAGTTTCATCTCTAGTCATTGCTCTTTCCTCTCACTTCACATTCCCAGTCATAAATATACCAGGTTGTTTCTTGCTCCTGTGCCTTTGCACAAACTCTTAACTGATAATGCCTTTGCCCTCTCATCTCCCTCCATCAACCCTGAACACCCTTCAGCCTTCAAAACCCAACTCAGCCATCAGCTTCTTGGGAAAGGCTTCCGTGACTCCTGGTACAAATTGTGCTTATTTCTATGACCACCCCCGTGATGCTGGACTGTGAATGTGTACCAATGTACCACTCGTCCCATTATCACCCCATTAAACTGAGCTCCCGGAGGGTAGATACTGAGTGTTCTTATTTGCTTCTGAATCCTTAGAACTCAGCACAGTACACAATCCTGCACTCAATAAATATTTGTAGACCTTAACTAATTTTAAACAACTCATGTTTCTTGGGTGTTTTTTTTTCTGATTAGGCAAACTAAATCACTAATTATGTGTTTGAATAAGAGGGCATTTTTCCAAGAAAAAAAAATTCCCTAACAACATAATCATTTTCCCTTTTCCAACATTTTGTTACTACTTGGGAACAATTTCATATATTAAGAGGATACAGTCAGCAGCAATCCATTTTATAGCATGTTTTACAAGATATTTCCATATCTCATTTTAGTCAATTTCCTTCTCATTTTCAAGTACTGGTGTAAATAAGCTTGCCACACCTTTATGGAGTAATTCCTAATTACTGCAGTCCCTTACACTTAAGAGGACAAGTGCTTTTGACTTCAGCTGGGGCTTATCCTGCACCTGAAAGCAAAGGGAGAGATATAGGTAGGCCACACAGACTCTCTTAAAGGGACCGTGATACATTGCTGCAAGAATCTCAGACTAGTGTTTACAGTAAAACCCACGTGCCTTGCTCAAATACTAAGGGATCTGAAGGGATTGGAGGGAGGGATTTCCAATCCCTGTATTCTGTATTCACCAAAGCTGATCTCATTCCCTGGCTCCAGTAACAGGATAGGTCAAAGACATCTGGCTGTTTCAGGCAGGGATTTTGGTTTCAGGCAGGGATTTTGGCAATTGCTGGGATGAACCCTTGCCTCCAATGAGACTGTAGCAGGCTGGGTCTGCAAGGAGAGCTGCCACCCTCGTTGTCACACTTGTCTGAGTCAAGGCTAGACAAGAGTCTGCCTGGAGCTGGAGTTGTGGGCAGATTTCTAGAGGTCTGGATAGGGTGCAAGTGATGGCAAGGCCAAGGCTGAGGGCATGGGAACATGGCTTGGGGGCCTTGGCAACACCACTCATGAACACACTATCTGAGAAAAAGGCTGGCATAGGAACATGTGCTGTCACATCTCTCATCCTCAATTTCCCTGTCAAAGATGGAGGATTAGAACCAGTGATTTCTAAGGCTCCCTTCTTGACCCTGGTGTAGGTAAAATGGTTTGGTCACAAGCAAGGTCGGGCAGGAGCAGTGGGCAAGGCAGCTCAGAATTCATGGTGAGCTGGACTTCATGCTGAGCTAGAGAAGGACACAAGGTAAGAGCAGCCCCCAGGGCTTCTTGGATGGCTCCTGAAGCTCCCTGCTCCAGTAAACCTCGGGGAAGCTGGCTCCTGAACTGGCCAGGTTTCCCAGGCCAGCTAACAAGCTACCTGCTTAGAGGAAATATATTTGCCCAGGGAAAGGCCTTCAGAGGCCCTCGGAGCTGCACAGAGTAATCCACGAAAGAATGCCAGGGGCAAGACAGGCATTTCTCACCTCCTTTTAAGCTCTGCCCCGTCCTCCCCTCCCTCAAGTGTATGCTTCATTAGAGAGCAGCGCACGTGGTAGACATACAGCAACTTTAGAGTCTAAAGCCCTGGATTTGAGCCTCAGCCCTGACTGCTGTGCATTTATGTGACCTTGGGTAGATTCTCTTCCTTACGTAAACCTCAATGTTCTTCATGTGTAAAATGGAAATTATATCACCCACCTCCAGAGATATTTCCATGATTCAAATCAGATCACTAAATAGCTGTGCTCTGTAAACGGAAACACCAGATAGACCTAAGCCATTAGCCATGTCCAATTATTTTGGGAAATTGTTGGGGTCTAAATGATGCATTAATAAAACCAGAGCTGGAGAGAAAGCCTCTCTAGGCTCCGTGCAGACTTGCTGTCTCCTATGGGTCATCTGGCGATTCCCCCAACCCTCCCCTCCAGCCTTCCGGGCTTGGCTGTGGGGCCAGCCAGCCACTAACAGGATGGCTTGCTGCTTAGACCAGACAGTCCCCAGGGTTGGAGGCTTGTGCCTGTCAGCCTATCAGTTGGCACATTGACAGACAAGGAATCTGGCCAATAAATGTCTAGGCGGGATGGTACCAATTCTCAAATCTGGTGATTCAGTGCAGTGAATCCAAAGGGGTAACAGGCGATACTAAATGCCAGAGGCCTGGTGGACCACAAACCTTAGAACTTCAAGGCCATGGAGTATTATGGAAGGGAGGTGGATCTGCGGAAAGAGCACGCCATTCCTTGTGCAGAAGACAGTGTGTTGAAACTTTGAGTCCCAGAACACTGGAATACCAAGCTCCGCTCTGCTCTTTACTGGCTATGCATCCTTGGCCAGAGCACTTAACTTCTCTGAGTCTTGGTTTTCTCATTGTACGATGGGTATTTCAATAATAATATTCCAGTAGCTAATATTTATTAAAGGTATATTATGTGTCAGGCACTGTTGTTTCATGTCCTCCGTGGGTATAACACATGCAACCTGCTCCTCAGGATTCTTTCAAGGCAACTGGCTAAAGTACCTGATAGGCTAATAGGCACTCGACAAAGATGAGCTTCCTCTCTGCGCCCCTTATCCTTATGTCGCACAAAACCCTACTGCTCTGGTGCAGCAATTTCTTTATTCTTTGTGAATCCAGCTCCACCACTTAGCAGCTGTGGAGCCTATGTATTGTAGTTACTTAACCACTCTGAACCTCACTTTTTAAAAAATAAGGTAAAACAATGAGAGATGACCTCATAGAGTTGTGGGAATGAAATGAGATGGAGAAAAAGTGCTTAATTCAATGGCCACAGATAGTAAATTCTCAATGAATATTCGTTGCTTTAATGGTTTTTTATCACCCCTCATATTTGTGTCATGTTTTTCCACTATATGAAGCACTTCCACATCTGTTAACTCTTCGGATTTATACTCTGTGAGGCAGACAGGGCAAGAATTATTATTCCTATTCAACAAAGAAATGGAGGCTTGGAATTGTGGAGTGACTTACTCGAGGTCACATGGTGAATAAGTAGTGGAGATGAAACTTAAACCCAGATCTTCCTCCTCTAAGCCCCGTGTTTTTTCCCCTTTAAGAAGCTGCTGAGAGGCCACTGCCAGAGCCAACCCCTCCAAGTTGGTCCTTTGGCCTGAAAAGGAATCCCATCTGTGTGGCCAGTGGTGTCTGACAGTGGGTGAATGTCGCGGGGCCCTGAGTGAGTCCAGAGTCTCCATGGCTGCTCTATAAATGGAGGCCCATCCCAGGCAACTAGAGGCCCTTGAGGATAATTTCTGGCAGGGACATGGCTCTCAGTGAAAACAATTCCTGCAGAGCTTGGAAGTCCTCAGACATTTCAGGGTCCCACAGAAATTGAATGCAAAATCATATGCATAAGTGCGCCGTGTTTTTTTTCTGGGTAGAAGGTCCAATGCTTTTATCAGATTCTCAGAAGCATCCCTGATCCACAGAAGGGAAAGAACAGTTGTTATAAGCTGCCACTTTGACTTCCACACTGAATTACCCTCTTCCAAGTCCTGTTCCCTGGGGGGTGGCTTCTGTGAACCATGACCATGACCAAAAGAAATAGCCACCCTCTGTTTGCCTTGCCTGGCATGGCCTTTATTTTCTTCTTGTTTATATTTACCAAATTTAGTTTAGTGAATAGAGAATACCTTTATAGTCACTTGAAACAACAAAGTTTTTTTTTCTTAAGTTTTAAGTCCATTACTTAACCCAAGAAACAAGAGTTAACATAAGCAGGGTTTACCACTTTGTCTCAGCAAACACAATTTAGATGTGCTGTTCCTAATGAAAACCAAAGCAGAACAAATAATTAAGTTAAGAATAACAGCAACAATTTAGTAGTTTGCCAATTAGCAATTCACTCCAACATGTATTGAGTAAACGCTGAGCTCACAGAACACCATGCTTAGTGCTTCTAGTTTAATTGGCCTCCGTGCAACACTTAGCATGGCTGGCCTCTTGTCATCTACACCACGACCTTCCCTTGGTCTTGGTGACACACACTTCTCTGACTACCCGTGGGTTCCTTGTGCACATTCTTGTGCAGGTTCTTCTTCCTCTGCCTTCTCCATAGATATTGGCTCTACCCACCTGCCCCTTGTTATCTGGCTGGCTGTCTCCCTGATGATTTCATTGGCTTGCACAACTTTGTTTACCATTTCTATCCTGATGATGCACAAATCTGTAACCTTAGCCCAGATATCTTGAAAGAATTCTAGATCTATAAAGCCAACCTCCTACTGGACGCCTCCATCTGAAGGTCCCACAGACACAGACATTCAAACTCGACATGTCAGAAGATGAATTTCTTATCCCCAAGGTCAACCCACCTCCAAATCATGAATTTCCTCTTGTGCCTTCTACTAGTGAATCCAAGCAAGACCCAGGGATATCTTTCCTACTGTTACATGCAGTGATCTTATACATGTCAGTTCTTCCTCAGCACCTTCAGTAACCTTCAAATACCTTGGTTATTCTACTAACTTCGCTCACCTGCATGAGGACAACAGCATTCTAACAGGTCTCTTTGCCTCCATTCTTGCCTGCTTTGAGCGGTTGATATCTATGCAGCAGCCAGAGTGATTTTCCCAAAATGCAAACTAGATCATGTCAGTCTGTCTACAACTCTTCAATGGCTCATCAGTGCCTTCAGGATAAGGTTCAAACATCTGAGAATGTCTTACAAGCTTCTCTGTCTCCAACACCCACCTCTCTGCCTACTTCTCTAGACACTATCTACTGCCATCTGTATTAGTTAAGATTGAGGTCCCAGCTGCTAAAACAAAGACACAAATATCACAGTTGCTTTTAAACAAGTTAGGCAATTTTCTCTCTGTTACATAGCAATCCAAGCATAAGCAATTCAGGACTGATACAGGGATCCCGATTTCTTCTATCCCATTGCTCTGCTATCCTCACTATGCAGCTTCCATCTAAGGTGGTTGATCTTGTTCTTACCATCACTTCCCTTTTCAACCAACAGTGAAGGGCTAAAGGGACAAGGGTAGGATCCAGAAGAGGTAATATATTACACCCAACCACATCCCATTGGCCATTATTAAGTTAGTTACCTACACTCGGCTTCAAGGGTAGCTATGAGATGCAGTATTTTGCTGAGTAGCCACGTGCTGACTCGTTCTTGTTTTGACTTAAGATTTTGTAACCACTGAGAAGCTTTTCTCTTCCCACAGGATGGTGTCTTCTCCCAAAGAACTTGCTATAGTCGATTTTAATTGTTTACCTATCTGTTTTCCCACTGCATCTTGTGCATCTTTGTTTCCTTGATGCCTAGCATAATGCCTCCTGCATAACAGGTTATAAATATTTGTTGGTTGGATTAATGGAAAAAAATTAAACTAAAATTAGGACTCAAATTATATATACACAGTATGAACTTAACTATGGAAAAAACCCCACCAAACCAAACAAATATAAACACCAACATAAAAAGAGTCTTGAATGGAAACATGTCAAAATGTTAACAGAGGTTGCTTATAGGCAACAAGGTTATGGTGGTTTCTTTCTGCTTCTAGTAATATTACTTTAATTGGGGGGAAAATAACATTAAAAACAAAGGAGGGGGCTTCCCTGGTGGCGCAGTGGTTGAGAGTCAGCCTGCCGATGCAGGGGACATGGGTTCGTGCCCCGGTCTGGGAGGATCCCACATGCCGCGGAGCGGCTGGGCCCGTGAGCCATGGCCGCTGAGCCTGCGCGTCTGGAGCCTGTGCTCTGAAACGGGAAAGGCCACAACAGTGAGAGGCCCGCGTACTGCAAAAAAAACACAAAAAACAAAGGGGGACATTTTGCTCCTTTTAATTCATACTAAGATCCTTATAAGTCTCACTTAAGAATGATAATTATACTGCTTTTGAGCCACTGTTCTTCCAAAACACCAAGGTGCCAACTTGGGATGAATTTTTTTTAGGTTAACATTTAGAGTTAACAATCACCAAGTCCAGCCTGGTCATTTTATAGGTGGGAAAAAAAAGGTCCAGGGAGAAGAAGAGGCCTCCATGTATATGGTCTTTTTAAAATTATTGTGGTAAGAACATTCAATGTGAGATCTATTCAAGTCACAAAATCTCAAGTGCACACTTTTTTTTTTTAATGGTACAGTTACTTTTTAATTTTATTTATTTATTTATTTACTTTTGGCTGTGTTGGGTCTTCGTTTCTATGTGAGGGCTTTCTCTAGTTGTGGCAAGCAGGGGCCACTCTTCATCGCGGTGCGTGGGCCTTTCACTATTGCGGCCTCTCCTGTTGCGAAGCACAGGCTCCAAACGTGCAGGCTCAGTAGTTGTGGCTCACGGGCCTAGTCGCTCCGCGACATGCGGGATCTTCCCAGACCAGGGCTTGAACACGTGTCCCCTGCATTAGCAGGCAGATTCTCAACCACTGCGCCACCAGGGAAGCCCTCAAGTGCACACTTTTAAGTATTGTTGACTATAGGCACAATGTTGTACAGCGGAGCTCTAGAACTTATTCATCTTGTGTACTTGAAACTTTTACAGTCACTGAATAGCAACTCTCCATTTCCCCCTCCCCTTAGCCCCTGGCAACCATCTTTCTACTCTCTGTTTCTATGAGTTTGACTACTTTATATACCTCCTGTAAGTGGAATCATGTATTAGTTGTTTTTCCATGGCTGGTTAATTTCATTTAGCGCAATGTCCTTCGGTTTCATCCATCTTGTGGCAACTGGCAGGATTTTCGTCTATAAGGCTGAATAATATCTCGTGTGTACAGACCACATTTTCTTTATGTTTATGCTGGACATTTAGGTTGTTTCCATATCTTGGTTACTGTGAATAGTGCTGCAATGAATACGGGTATGCTAAAAATCTCTGAGAGATCCTGATTTCAAGTTTTTTGAATATATACCGAGAAGAGAGATTCCTGGATCATACAGTAGCTCTATTTTTAGTTTTTTGAGGGACCTCCATATTATTTTCCATAGAAGCTGCACCATTTTACATTCCCACCAACAGTGTATAGGGTTTCAATTTCTTCACATCCTCACCAGAACTCATTACCTTTTTTTTTGTTGTTGTTGTTAATAGCCATCCAAACAGGTATGGGGTGGTATCTCATTGTGGTTTTGATTTGCGTTTCCTTGATGTTTAGTAATGTTGAACATCTTTTCATGTGCCCATTGCCCATCTGTAAGCCTTCTTTTGAGAAATGTCTATTCAAGCCCTCTGCCCATTTTTTCATCAGTTTTTTTGGTTTTGTTTTTTGCTATTGAGCTGTAGGTGTTCCTTATATATTTTGGATATTAACCCCTTATCAGAGATACGGTTTAAAAATATTTTCTCCCATTCTGTAGGTTACCGTTTCCCTCTGTTGATTGTTTCCTTTGCTGTGCCAAAGCTTTTAAGTTTGATGTAATCCCACTTGTTTATTTTTGCTTTTGTTGCCTGTGCTTTTGGTGTCATATCCAAGAAATCATTGTCCAGACCAATATCATGAGCTTTTCCCCTATGTTTTCTTCTAGGAGATTTCTAAAAATTCATATTTTATATCTACACCTTTAATCCATTTTGAGTTGATTTTTGTGTATGGTGTAAGATAAGGGACTAATTTCATTTTTTTGCATACGAATATCCAGTTTCCCCAACACATTTATTGAAGAGACTATTCTTTCCCCATTATGGAAAGAATGGCATCCTTGTTGAATATCAGTTTACTATATGTGTGTGGGTTTATTTCTGGGCTCTCTATTCTGTTCCATTGGTCTATGTGTCTGTTTTTATGCCAGTACCTTACAGTTTTAATTACCATAGATTTGTGATATATTTTGAAATCAGGAAGTGTGAGGTCTCTAGCTTTGTTCTTCTTTCTCAGGATTGCTTTGGCTTTTCAGGGTCTTTTGTGGTTCCACATGAATTTTAGGATTGTTTTTTCTATTTCAAAAAAAAATGTCATTGGAATTTTGATTGGGATTTCATTGAATCTGTAGATCACTTTGGGTAATATGGATACTTTAACAGTATTAAGTCTTCCAAACCATGAATACAGAATATCTTTCCACTTATTTGTGTCTTCTTTAGTTTTTTTCATCAACGTTTTATAGTTTTCAGTGTACAAGTCGTTCACTTCTTTGGTTAAGTTTATTCCTAAGTATTTTATTCTTTTTCCTTCTATAGTAAATAGGATTGTTTAACAAATTTTTTTTTGGATAATTTGCTGTTAATATGTAGAAATGAAACTGACTTTGTATGTTGATTTTGTATCCTGCAAATTTAGTTAATTCATTTATTAGTTTAAGCTGATTAACTTGTGGCTCTGGATGTATAAGGCTTGGTTTTATTCTGCAGGGAATGTTGCCTTTGATTGATATTTTAAAATTTCAATTGTTCTCATTTTCAGTCATGATGAACTGCTAGTCTAGAAACAATGCATCCCACTGTGTGCATGGCTCAATTTGGTGCCTTGGCCAGCTCATTGGAAATAAATGATGAAATGCCCTAGTGGCCTATTACAGATGCCACCCCATCACAGCATCCTGAGACAAGGCCATTTGTCTGCAGCTTTTCTAGGAAGAGGCCTCTGGCCAGATGTATTTCTTTTTTGACATGATTGTGAAGGCCATTTTGTGGTGATTAAAAATATATATGAGTTTATTCTTCTTTCCACTTAGCTCTTTACCCATTGGTTATGCAGGCATATAGAGGGCACAGAGGGGCAAGTCATTTTTTTAAACAGTTTAAAACCGAACAAATTCAAGGAGAACTGGAGGCTTGTCTTTCCATCTCTTTCTTGTATGCCATGCTCTGGGAGCATGCCTTCCTCAGCGTAAGCACACCATGAACATGCCTAGCTCAGCATCTTTTCTCACAGCTTCCTCTGTCCCTTGAATTCTCCCTCCCAACCTCCAAACCCAATGGTTCTGCCTCCTCCAGGAACCCTTCTTGATCTTCCTGGCTCTCTCTGGTCTCACTTGTCTCAGAACTCCTAGCTCATGGTCTACGTACATATGCCACTTCTTTTGCACTTCTCATATATACCTTAGGTTGTAATAAAATTTTTCATGTGAATCTGCTGTGTTTCTCCAGATGAGGCTTTCCTTGAGGCAAGGGCCATGTCTGATTCATCTCCATTTCTTTAGTGACTTGCATTCACTAAGCACTCAGGAAATTCTGGTTGAATCAATAAGATCAGCCAAGATCCAAGCCTTGAGGGCAGCTTTACTCTGGGATTTGAGTAAAGATTTCTTTTGCAGCTAACCCAGAGCATCCAGCTATTATCCAAAGATCTTCTGAAACAAGTCACCATTCTAGACCCTCATATTGAGGGAAAGTAGAAAAAGGAGTGTGGAACCGATGGGGAGGAGTCCTGGGTGCAACTCCAATCTCATTCATTGCTAATTGAATGAGTCATTTCATCTCTTGCAAAAATTGTTTGTTTGTTTTTTCCAACTGTAAAATAGTTGTTGTTGCACTTCATAGGTTCTAAGGATTCAATGAAGTAGTATACCCAAAAGAGCTTGCAGGCAAGTTAAAACACAAAATGCTTACTTTGTGCTTGTGTAAATATTACCTTTTTCCTTCTCTATTTACAGGCATCACTATTTTTCTGTTCTCTTTCCATCCATGTCTGACCTATCCACAACATTGCTATTCACAAAATTCACCCTAGCACAAGATGCTCTTGCCTATAGCAAACAGCAGTCTCTAGAAGTTCAAATTTTATAACTGCAAATGGAGTCATTCAAAAATACCAGGGTCAGGGCCACGGCTGGCATCTACAATGAGGGTCCAGAAGGAGTGACAAAAATCAAATGACCTCTGTATTGTTATAGAGAGTCAATATGCCCTGGAGGGATTTATTTATCTTAGCAGTAGGAATGTCTAGGTGGTAACAATAAAAGGGATGTGCAAATGGAACTGGTGCAAATTATACTGGGTATCCTGTGGGAAGATCCAGTGTTTATTTATCTCCCTTGGTTCACAGTGCTGCCAGCACACCAGCATCCCACATTTCCTTACCTATGGCTAAGTAAATAGGGCCTGGTCATACAAACAGAGCATGGATCCTTCATCTTTCCACCATTTGATATGTAGAATTTATATAATGTGAGTGTTCATCTTATCTCTTGATTCTAGATATGGGAGAGCTCATATATGAGTCTAAGAGAAATATCCTTGGTGCCAAGATGTCAGGAGGGCCAGATCTATGTGGAGCTTTCCTGGGGCTTTTGTATAATGCAATGCACCCAGAGTCCAGAAGAAAATATTATCGGGTGAGACCTTGAAAGACAAACACCTCTGAACTGGGGGCAAAGGTCACAGTGACAGCTCGTTCCTCCTGTTTCTCCTACAATTACTACGTCTCATGGGTGGAGTGGCATTGAACCTAGAGAGAAACAGGACATTTTGCTATAGGCTATGGCTTCTCTGCTCTCCTGCCATGTCTTTTTCACTTCTCTCTTCTTAACCACAGTCTGCCAAGTCAACCTTGAACAGCCATGAGCCTTCTCTCTTAGAGTCATTGCAACCCCTTCCCCACATTTCTACCCAGTAGGTCACTTACAGATGCTTGTTCTCTGATTGGTTCCTTTCAGACTGATAACTTCTTAGAATTAGCTACAGATTTTAGATTTGACTTCTCTCCTCTATCAAATAATGCACTGCAGGCCTAAGGCAAGGGAGGCACCCAGGCTCCTGGGACACTGCCCTTGCTAAGACTTCTGGGTATCCAGGTCCCTGATTTCTGAAAGAGAAAACTGGACACACATATCCTCTGCAATATGTTTATAATTCCCTGTGAGATTCTCTCATTGGATCAGGGCTCAGTCTGATACTTTAGAAGAATATACTTTCTTTGTCACTAAATAAGGAGTGCAGTTGAGAAGAGCCTGGAGCTGGAATTGGCTATAGGCTCAGCAAGGGTGGACAGTGACATGGCTGCTTAGCAAGTCTCCAGCAACATGGGCAGCCTTGGTAAATGAGAAGAGGTCAAATGAATGGGAGGGAAGAGGGCAGCCCCATTCTAGCCTTTGCTGGTCATTCCAAAGCTGGATTACCACACTCCCCATTACAAGTCCCTTCGTAGAAGACAGATAACCTGAGTCCACAATGGGAAGAAGAGCAGGGTGGCTAAAGGGTGGGATATATAACAGATCTGAAGAAACTGGGAATCTTTAGCTTCTAGGGAAGAAGGCATGTGAGGCTCTTTAAGAGCTGCCTCCAAATATCTGAAAGGTTGTCATTTGGAAATGAGATCAACCATGTTCTATGTGAAAACTAAAACCAACAGCTGAAGATAAGTTAATTTGGGCTCAGTGTTAAGTACCCCTTTCCTAACAAACAGAGCTGGCTATCAGTGGAAAAGACTGCCTTGTGAAGAAAGGAGGCCCCTACCAGTGGGAGTGTTCAAGTAGAGATTTGATAATAAGCCATTAAGAGCATGGTCTATGAGATTCCAACTTTTGGGACTCAAACCTAATGGCATCCAATGGCCTTCTCAATTCCACAAACTTCTGATGCCAAGAGAGAGTATAGAACCTAATTCCAAAGAGCAGTCTTTCCCTGCACCTCCCTTTCTGTTCCCAGCACACTAATTTTCTCTCCTTCGGTGCTGGTAGGAAGCAGGACTCTATGAGAGGTGGTAAGTGAGACAAGGCTCTGCCCAGCCCTCTCAGCATGACTGGCAATTAGCTGGACTCCAGCCTTCCAGGACTCACAAGCTCTCAGCAGGTCGTGATACTCCACTGGTGCTTATTTAGAACCCAGGGAAGGAGGCAGCCACAGGTAGCAGGGGCTTAATTCTGAACCCATGCTAACCAAACATTAACATTTGCATTTAAAAACAGAAGCAGGAAAAAGAGCAATGAAAACTCTACTCAATTAAAGCTGTTTGCAAATGCAAATATGCCTGACACAGAAGAGAAAGGGACTCCTGAGTGGCCACCCCTCTCTGCTGACATTTGTGACCAGACAGAAGAGGGGAGTGTATACATATGCTGGAAGAAGAAACCGGAGTGGGTTCGTGAGTGGAGGATGAGGAGGGACAGAAAGATAATTTTGTTCTATACCTTGAAACCTATAATTTCACTCTGACATGAAAATTAGCTCTGTAGCTAATTAGCTTCCTAATATCATTTGCTGCCATAGAAAGGATAAAAGTTTATGAATTTATGAACCTACCTGAAAAAGAAAAAAGGGCTGTAAGTTTGCAAGAGGGGATTAGCTGACTCAAACCACAGGGGCCATTTCAGGGGATTAGGCCTATCATTGCCTTTGTGCCCTGAAAAGCCCCAAGAGGCAGGCTTCATGTTGTGTCTGCACATCATCACCCCCATGGCTGGCTTGGCTTCTCTGAGGAGCCCTCCAGTATTTGGAAAGGGTCTCCCTGTACTGTGCAGGACTCTAAGCTCTGCAGCTCCCGCCACTGGTCCTCACTGTGCCCTCTTGAGCCCCTGAGCACACTTTCCCTCCCTCTGCCCAGGACAAGCCTACTGTGACTTGAAGTAATTTGTGAATCAGGCCATGAGTCCACTTGGCAGCTGGCCTGCTTACCCTATCAAACATCCTCCCTTCACCTCTCTGGACTGTTCTAGCTCCCTTGGCCTTCCCTACCAAGATCAATGTGATCCACTTAGGTTTAGAGCCTTCTGGAAGCTTCCAGAACTCAGCCTGGCCTTGGGAAATCTCTCTTTTAGTTTTATTTTCTTTAAAATATAATTATAGTATGTCAGCAAGAAGGCAGAATATGAATTTCTAACCCTCATGACTCCCATAGAAACACTGATTTTAACAACTACTCGTGGATGAGAATACCTTTATTAGAGTCTAAGAGTATAGCAGAGACGTTCCAGCACCTGGGTGGAGCATAAAATCCAATAGGTGCATTGAAGAGTGTCAGAAGAGCAGTTTCCCTTTACCTATGCCAACCTTTCCCCAAGGTGGCCCAGCTCAAGTCCAAGAGAGAACCCCCTGACCCATGATTTCTCCCACAAGGGAAAGTGAGAGCAAAGTGAGTATCCAGCTTCCCCAGCCTTGCAGGACGCTGCCCAAGATGCCCACTTTTGTCTCGTCCCACCCAGAACACTGAGGGGATGGACACAGCTGAATCATCTGGGAACAGCTAGAAGCAGAGAAAAGGGGTGAGGGCTCAGAGCAACCAGCATGCATCTCTCAACAACCACCCACAGATTCTACTAACTAGTTTGCAGTCTCCATTAAGAGCCCTAGAACACATCAACAAAGCTAAAAGTTGGTTTTTTGAAAAGATAAAATTGACAAACCTTTAGTTAGACTAAAAAGAACTGAGAAGACTCAAATAATTAAAATTATAAATGAAAGATGAGACATTAAAACTGATTCCACAGAAACACAAAGGATCATGAGACTACTATGAACAATTGTATACCAATAAATTGGATAACCTAGAAGAAACAGGTAAATTCCTAGACACATACAACCTACCAAGATTGAATCATGGAGGAACAGAAAAGCTGAACAGACCAATAACAAGCAATGAGATTAAATCAGTAATCAAAAACCTCTCAACTAAGAAAAGTCCGGGACCAGACAGCTTCACTGGTGAATTTTACCAAACATTTAAGGAACTAATGCCAATCCTTCTCAAACTCTTCCAAAAATTTGAAGAGAAGGGAACACTTCCAAACTCATTTTACAATGCCAGCATTATACCAAAGCCAGACAAAAAACATTACAAAAAAAGAAAATTACAGGCCAATATTCCTGGTGAATATTGATGCAAAAATCCTCAACAAGATAATAGCACACCCATTCAACAACACATCAAAAGGACCATACACCATGATCAAGTGAGATTTATCCCTAGAATAAAGATTAGTTCAATGTATGCAAATCAGTAAATATACTATACCACATTAACAGAATGAAAGATAAAAATCATATGGTCATCTCAATAGATGCAGAAAAAGCATTTGACAAAGTTCAACATCCTTTCATGATAAAAGCTCTCAAGAAATTAGGTACAGAAGGAACGTACCTCAACCTAGTAAAGGCCATGTATGACAAGCCCATAGCTAACATCAAACTCAGTGGTGAAAAGGTGAAAGTTTTTCCTCCAAGATCGGGAACAAGATGAGGATGTCCACTCTTGCCACATCTATTCAACCTAGTCCTGGAAGCCCTAGACAGAGTAATTAGGCAAGAAAAAGAAATAAAATGCATCCAAATCAAAAAGGAAGAAGTAAAATTGTCTGTGTTTGCAGATGACATGATACTATATACAGAAAATCCTAAAGAATTCACAAAAAAACTGTTAGGATTAATAAATGAATTCAGTAAAGTTGCAGGATTCAAAATCAATATATAAAAACCAGTTGTATTTCTATATACTAACAACAAATTATCCAAAAAAGAAATTAAGAAAACAATCCTATCTATAATAGCACCCTCTCCCCCAAAATACTTAGGAATAAACTTACCAAAGGAGATAAAAAAAATCTATATACTGAAAACTATAAAACATTGATGAAAGATCCAGCAAACCCACTTCTGGGTATATATCCAAAGGAAATGAAATAAGTATCTTGAGACATCTGCACTCCCAAGTTCATTAGAGCATTATTCACAGTAGACAAGATATGGAAACAACCTACGTTCCATTGACAGGTGAATGGATAAAGAAAATGTGATGTATATATGTATATATATACAAATGGAATATTATTCAGACATAGAAAAGAAGGAAATCCTGCCATTTGTGACAACATGGATGAACCTGAATGACATTATACTAAGTGAAATAAACCAGACACAGAAAGACAAATACTGTATGATCTCATTTACATGTGGAATCTAAAAAAGTCAAACTCATAGAAACAGAGAGTATAACAGTAATTGCCAGGGGCTGTCGGTTGGGGAAAATGGGGAGATGTTGGTCAAAGGATATAAACTTTCAGTTAGAAGATGAATAAATTCTGGGGATCTAATGTACAGAATGGTGTTTATACTTAACAATACTGTATTGTACACTTGAAATTTTCTAAGAGAGTAAATCTTAAATGTTCCCACCAGAATTTAAAAAAAAAAAAAAAAGGTAACTAAGGTAGGTGATGGATGTGTTAAGTAGCTTGATATGGTAATCACTTCACGATATACATATATACCAAATAACTTGCTTTAAAAATAAGCAAAGGGGGCGCTGGCTGGGTGCCACAGGTTGAGAGGAGCTACTGGAGGTTGCTGGCGAAATATTGTGAGCCCCTCTAACCTGGAGCTGCCAGTGTCCTGGGTCCAATGAACAGGGAAATCTACTGTAACGTGTTGTCAGTGGGGAAGCACTTGAATTCACAGAACAGCCTTGGTGAGTCCTGGATACATCAGAAATACATCTAGATGTGGAACAACTCCTACAGGACACCTACTGAATGCTGCAGGAAGACCTCAGACCTCCCAAAAGGCAAGAAACTCCCCACGTACCTGGGTAGGGCAAAAGAAAAAAGAATAAACAGAGACAAAAGAATAGGGACGGGGGCTGCCCTGGTGGCACAGTGGTTGGGAATCCGCCTGCCGATGCAAGGCACACAGGTTCGTGCCCCGTTCCGGGAAGATCCCACATGCTGCGGAGTGGCTGGGCCCATGAGCCATGGCCGCTGAGCCTGCGCATCCGGAGCCTGTGCTCCGCAATGGGAGAGGCCACAACTGAGGGAGGCCCAAGAACCACAAAAAAAAAAAAAAAAAAAGAATAGGGACGGGACCTGTACCAGTGAGAGGGAGCTGTGAAGGAGGAAAGGTTTCCACACACTAGAAGCCCCTTCGCGGGCGGAGACTGCGGGTGGCGGAGTGGAGAGCTACGGAGCTGCAGAGGAGAGCACAGCAACAGGGGTGTGGAGGGCAAAGCGGAGAGATTGCCGCACAGAGGATCGGTGCCGACCGGCACTCACCAGCCCGAGAGGCTTGTCTGCTCACCCGCCGAGGCGGGCAGGGGCTGGGAGCTGAGGCTCGGACTTCGGTCGGAGAGCAGGGAGAGGACTGGCGGCATGAACACAGCCTGAAGGGGTTAGTGCACCACGGATAGCCGGGAGGGAGTCCAGGGAAAAGTCTGGACCTGCTGAAGAGGCAAGAGACTTTTTCTTCCTTCTTTGTTTCCTGGTACGCGAGAAGAGGGGATTAAGAACGCTGCTTAAAGGAGCTCCAGAGACGGGCGCGAGCCGTGGCTAACAGCTCGGACCCCAGAGACAGGCATGAGACGCTAAGGCTGCTGCTGCTGCCACCAAGAAGCCTGTGTGCGAGCACAGGTCACTCTCCACACCTCCCGTCCGGGGATCCTGTGCAGCCCGCCACTGCCAGGGTCCTGGGATCCAGGGACAACTACTCCGGGAGAACGCATGGCGCGCCTCAGGCTGCTACAGCGTCACACCTGCCTCTGCCGCCGCAGGCTCTCCCCGCACTCCATACCTCTCCCTCCCCCCGGCCTGAGTGAGCCAGAGCCCCCGAATCAGCGGCTCCTGTAAACCCCTCCTGTCTGAGTGAAGAACAGACACCCTCCGGCGACCTACACGCAGAGGCAGGGCCAAATCCAAAGCTGAGCCCCGGGAGCTCTGCGAACAAAGAAGGGAAAGGGAAATCTCTCCCAGCAGCCTCAGGAGCAGCGGATTAAACCTCCACAATCAACTTGATGTACCCTGCATCTGTGGCATACCTGAATAGACAACGAATCATCCCAAATTGAGGAGGTGGACTTTGAGAGCAAGATTTATTATTTTCCCCCTTTTCCTCTTTTTTTGAGTGTGTATGTGTATGCTTCTGTGTGAGATTTTGTCTGTGTAGCTTTGCTTTCACCATTTGTCCTAGGGTTCTATCTGTCCGCTTTTTTTTTACTTAAAAATTTTTTTTTCTTAATTTTTTTTAATAACTTTATTTTACCTTACTTTATTTTTTTTCTTTTATCCCCTTCCTTCCTTCCTCCCTCCCTCCCTCCCTCCCTCTCTCTCTCCCTCTCTCTTTTATACTACAAAGCTACAGTAATCAAGACAGTATGGTACTGGCACAAAAACAGAAATATAGATCAATGGAACAGGACAGAAAGCCCAGAGACAAACCCATGCACATATGGTCACCTTATCTTTGATAATCGAGGCAGGAATGTACAGTGGAGAAAGGATAGCCTCTTCGATAAGTGGTGCTGGGAAAACTGGACAGGTACATGTAAAAGTATGAGATTAGATCACTCCCTAACACCATATACAAAAATAAGCTCAAAATGGATTAAAGACCTAACTGTAAGCCCAGAAACTATCAAAGTCTTAGAGGAAAGCATAGGCTAAAAAAAAAAAAAAAGGCTAAGAGAATTGCGGCTATTTAGCCCAGAGAAGAGAAATTTACGGAATGACCTATTTTCAAATATTTCAGAGGACTTTATGTGAGAGATTCAAAGTAATGGTTTTCTGTGCCTATGGAGAATAATAAAAAACAAATGGACAGTTATAAATAATAATAATAATAAGCAAAGGGCTTGAATAGACATTTTTCCAAAGAAGATACAAATCACCAACAAATTCATGAAAAATTGCTCGACATCACTAATTATGGAAATGGAAATGAAAACCACAATGAGATATCACCTCATACCTATTAGGATGATTATTAAAAAAAAATAAGATAAATGCTGGCAAGTATGTGGAGAAAAGGGAACCCTGGTCCACTGTTGGTGTGAATGTAAATTGGTGCCGCCATTATGGAAAACAGAGAGGAGCTTCCTCAAAATATTAAAAAATAGGACTTCCATATGATCCAGCAATTTTACTTTTGGATATTTATCCAAAGGAACAGAAATCAAGATCTTGGAGAGATACCTGCACTTCCACATTCACTGCAGCCTTGTTCATAGTAGCCAAGATATGGAAATAACATAAATGTTCACTGATGGATGAATATGTTTAAAAAAATGTGGTATATACATACAATGGAATATTATTCAGCCTTTAAAAAGACGGAAATCCAGCCATTTGCAAAAACATGGATAGATATGGAGGACATTATCCTAAGTGAAATAAGCCAGCCACAGAAAGACAAATACTTTATGATATCACTTATATGTGGAATCTAAAATAATCAGTCACAGAAGCAGAGTAGAATGGTGGCTGCCAGGGGCTGGGAAGAGGAGGAAATGGGGATGTGGAGGTTAAAGGGTACAAAGTTTCAGTTACACAGCATAAGTAAGTTCTGGAGATTTACTATATAGCATAGTGACTTAGTTAACAATACTCTTTTGTATACTTAAAGTTTGCTAAGGGGGTAGATCTTATGTTAGGTGTTCTTACCACAAAATAATAAGAATGGAGGTGGAAGGAAACTTTGGAGAGGATGGATATGTTTACTGCCTTGATGGTTTCATGGGTACAGCTTTTTATATGTCAATCATACCTCAATGAAGTGTTTTTTATAACATGTATATAATTATAGTCACACTTACTAAGCACATATTATGGGCCACATATGTCATGTGCATTATTTCATTTACCCTTCACAGGAACCCTAGGACTTAGATGTTAGATGACTATTTCCACTTAAGAGTTGAGAAAACTGAGTCTAAGAGAGGCTAATTTACTTGCCAAAGGTTACAGACCTGGTAAATTCTATAGCCAGGATTTTGAACCCCGGCCTGTCATTTAGTACCAATATCACTACCTCACACATGCAGGACCTTTCACAGCTCACTGATTATCACTGTCATTAACTCTGTGAATTCTCCCATTCCCCAGGTGCGGGTGAAGAATGTGAGCCTCACAGAGACTGAGTGGCCTGCCCCTGTCCACAGTTGGCAATCAGTGGTTCTGGGGCTGGAACCCAGACTCTCTGCTCTGCGCTCTCTGTACCACAGCACACTGACACACACCTGCTAAATATTTTGTCCTAAAATTATTTTCTTTTATTATGACTTCCATAAAACACAACCAAAAAAGGTAAACACATGAGATTAACACAGAGAAATGTTGAATGACTGCCTATAATTAAACTTATTTTTAAGACCCCTTTCCATGGGCCCCTAAACGTGATGTAATTGCAGTCCAAGGCTTCCTACACACAGATAGATATCAGCTCCTGGCCACAATGTAAACACTAGGCTCTGGGTCCAAATGATCTCCATCTAAGACTCCTGGGGGTGGGAATCATTCAAAAGAGGCCATGAGGCTACAGAACCCTGCCCAGCTCCCCATCCATACAAAGCAATTTCCTGCCCTCCCTCCTATTTCTTGTCCCCCTGCCAGTCCCTCCCACTTTGAGGCTGGATTTGCCCCATGACTACAACTCCCATGCTGATCCCCAACCTAAGTTCTCCTGGGCTGGGGCCCATTAATGATTCCTCTCTGGCCTCCCAACCAGATCTGGACACTGCAGCATACTCCCTATAATCTGACCATACTCCTTCCCAGATATCTTGATACCTATAGTCTGTAGTGAACTCAACCCCAGATAAGACACTTTAAAGAATAATGTCATCCATTTATCTGATAAAGTCCATAATGCATAGAACCCCCACTGAGTAAAAGTGGACCCTTAGTAAAAGCCATTAATTAGGCTGAATTAAAAAATATCGGGACTTCCCTGGTGGCACAGTGGTTAAGAATCTGCCTGCCAATGCAGGGGACACGGGTTCGAGCCCTGGTTCGGGAAGATCCCACATGAGCCGCGACTACTGAGCCTGCGTGCCACAACTACTGAAGCCTGCGAGCCTAGAGACCATGCTCCGCAACAAGAGAAGCCAGCACAGTGAGAAGCCTGTGCACCACAATGAAGTGTAGCTCCCGCTTGTCGCAAGTAAAGAAAGCCCGCTCACAGCAAAAAAGATCCAATGCAGCCAAAAATAAATAAATAAAAATAAATTTATAAAAAAGAAAATCTATATCAAGTTAGCACTCTTTCCAAATATCATTATGAATTAGAGTTCCTTAAATGATTGCATGCATTAGTTGTAACAAATTTATTTTGGGATGTCTTAAAGAACAAATTTGAAGATTAATCAACTAATGCTCCCTGATACTGAAACTGCTAAACTTCTCATGGAATATAAAAAGCAAATTTACTTTTAAAACATCCTCTTCCAGGTTATGGGGCTTAGGGCACTGACTGCAAGTGTTACTTGGCTACTTCTATAAAAAGGTTTGTGATATCCAGTAATAGTACTCTTAAAGAATAATTAGCATCTTTAGAATAGGATTCATGAATATTACTCATCACAGCTTGTGGAATTCAACCAAACCACAGCCAAGGGACCAACGCCTGGTTGATATCCAGAAACAGCCAGACCTGGCAGTCTGGTCTGTGGCGTCAACAGTCCAAGCAAGGAGTGGATAGAACTCAAGGGGGCATGGGAGTAAATACTTCCCACAGCATCCCAAAGATGGTCATCTGGCTCAAGTGATCCTAAAATTCAATTTTTCATTCCCAATAGTGCCTTTTAAAAAATGTCAGGCTTAATTATTATAATAAAGTAATCCAGTTTTGATGCTCTTGTACCTTATTTAAGAATACTTCCCCACTTTCTGTTTTTATGTGATCTCTATTACACAGTTGAGTTTCACCCATTTTTGGTAGTAATTTCTATCTTTCAAAACATGTGCTGAACCTCTACTTTACTCACAAATGAATGAGAGTCCCTGATCTCCAGGCAGCCTCTCCTTTTACCTCCCTGCTCTGTTAAACACTGCCATTCCCTTCCTAGTCCCTACAAAGTGGGTTCCACCTAAAGCAGACTTGCTACCCCACCCTCTAGATGAGTCCTCCACTCATTTCTCTACGTATCTCCCACCCACATCCTCATTTCCTCTGTGGACTTCAGATGCAGCTGACACATCTAAGCCCATTCTGGCAGACTGTCCTCAGAAAGGACTCCTTTGATTCTGCTGTCTCCTTGCTGTATCTGGTATTTAGTCTTAATGATTTTCTTTGCGTGTTTCATCTCATTCTATTCACTTCCCCCAGCTCCTCTTGACAAGCATCATTTTGGTTTCTCCATCAATCACCAAACTCCTTTAGAAATATAATGGAAAGGAGGGTGGAGTTTCGGGAAGGATGGCTTTTGAAAACCTGAATGCAAATGGCATTGCTAACAAGCTGTGTGACCTAAGGAAAATCACATAGCATCTCTGAGCCTCTATTTGCTGGTCTGTAAAAGGGAGATTATCACCCCAATTAACCAGGGTTGGAATACGATGATCATGAAATGATGAAAGGGAAGGAGCTCCACAAATCACAAAGAACTGTCCAGAAGTAAACTGTTATTCCCCTAGCAACATCCCTGCAGCTGTTAGCAGCTGTATAATTCTTCCAGCCACAGGACCCAATGTTCTCATCTCTTCTCTTGAAAACTTACTCCAGGGAGGCCCATCCCAATGACCCCAGTTTTAGTTTCATAGAAGGTGCAGCTGGGTCCTCATCCATTGCAGCAAGGCTCTAAGTTTGCTAGTGGTCTGCCACATAGATAATTTCTTAAAACGTCCCCATGGCACATCTTATTCCTTCTCAGTCCCTGGAGAAAAGCACCTGGTAAGTGGTTAATCCGAGCCATCCTCACCACCTTGCCATTTCACACGTGTCTAGGGGCAACAGAGTGGTGTTGAAAGGGCACAGGCTTGGAGGTTTGATGGGCCTGGGTTTGAATTCTACCATCAACCCTTACTAGCTGTGTGATCCTGGCAAGTCTCTTAACTCTGTGAGCCTCAGTTTTCTCATCTATAAAATGGAGACAATAATATCTCACATAGGCACTCGATAGTAATCATTACGATGATGATTTATATTACAGAAATGTGAGGAATTTAAGGAGCATCTAGTTTTACTGCTACTTTTACTGGGATTGTTCATACTTCTTAATAATTGGTTAACCAAGTCCCAAGGTTTCCTGAAACCACTTTGCCATTCATAGGCCCAAGGAGGGAAACCCTCCAGCATCCCCCTAGATGACCAATTTTTCTCCTAGGACATCTGCCAAGATAAATCCCATTTCTCATACCATGCTCCATATTGCCAGAAAATGGAAATAAGACAAATACAACTCTTGGATTAATTCCAAACTGAACCACTCACTGTTCCCCAAATAAGCCCCTTATATTCTTGCCCAAATCCTGCCCATCTTCCAAGTCTCACACTCTCTGCTTCCCCTGGTGTTCTTGGATAACATGTCTTCTCTCTTTCTCTGTCTTGATACCTCCCAGAGGGCAGAGACCCTGCCACCATCTCATTGGGGAAGTTCAGAGTGGGGCTTAAGGGGAAGAGGAGATGGGGAAGATGGTACCAATGACCTATACAGGAAGTAGAAAGATCAATTACTGAAGTCAGGGAAAATTTGAACCCAAGAGTTATCCTATGTGATGTTCATGATGGGAAAATGCAGTCTAGTGTAAGAAACCAAATGAGAGAAGAGCTATGGGGACTCTTTACCCTGGAAAAATGCAAAATATCCTCACAGGGCTTTCCACATACAATGTTCTGTAAGGCCATGATTAAAATCCATAAATAATGAGAAGGTAGATGTGAACACAGAATACACATTATTGTTCAATCAGTGCAGAAATTATCATCAATTAGGCCAACTGGAGAGTCTCAGAACTGTAGAGATGTTCAAACTGTGCTAGAGGTCTCTCCTCCTCTGAATACTTTTAGTGTGTTTAATATTCCTTTTCCCTGCAGGATCCCATGTATTGTAGCTGTCCCCCTCTCAGGCTCCTCAGGGTCAAAGCTGACTTTGATTCCTGCCTGTCTTCTTGGTAACCAGCAGAGGGTCAGCCACAGAATCCTCCTCTATAACTGGGTGATGGACCACATCTCCTCACATCTGAGTAAGCCTCAGGGTCAGGGCTTGAGATGCAGAAATTTGGTTGATTCTGAGTCCAGTATCTTTACAAGACAATGCAACCACCATGCTAGCTGAGAGACCACCACGAATAACTGCTGACAGAGACCGGCCCACCTCCTGGCCCCCTCTTCCCTTACCTGTCTAACCCTGGCAGGAATGCCTCCTCAACCCTACCTGTGGGCTCAGCCTGGCCCCTAGCTCTTTACCTCTATCTTGTCCTGAGGTAAAGGGAAGCATGAGGCCTCGGTGTAAGCGTAAGCCAACACGGTGACTGAGCCAACTCAGACTTAATCTCCAGGAGACAAGACCTCCAGTCTTTTTACCATCTAGTCAATGCTGTAACAACAATGGATTTGGAGTGCTATCACCTTAAGAAATCACCTGTTTTCATTTTTCCTTGTTCTAGTACACACATAACCTTTGCATAGCAAAAACCAAAGAAAAATTACAAGTTTTATTTTGCTTCACATTATAAAAATTTGTTTCCTTCTTGTTACCTAGTCTCTAGTGGTCTAGTGGCTGCATAATATTTCATCAGATTGATATACCACAATTTACTTAACCAGCTCTCTATTTTGGGACAATTAGTTACTTCCAAATTTAAAATAAACAATACTGCAATGAATACCTTTCTCTGAATTTAAATTTTTTTCAAGGATAGATTTTTCAGAAATGGAATCAATGACTCCAAGAATAAAAGCTTTCAAAGACAATATGGAGTATTTAAAGTTAGTGGGGCATTTTTTTTAACATCTTTATTGGAGTATAATTGCTTTACAATGTTGTATTAGTTTCTGCTGTATAACAAAGTGAAATATGTATACATATATCCCCATATCTCCTCCCTCTTGCGTCTCCCTCTCACCCTCCCTATCCCACCCCTCTAGGTGGTCACAATGCACTGAGCTGATCTCCCTGTGCTATGCAGCTGCTTCCCAGTAGTTATTTTATATTTGGTAGTGTATATATGTCAGTGCCTCTCTCTCAGCTTACCCTTCCCCCTCCCTGTGTCCTCAAGTCCATTCTCTACGTCTGCGTCTTTATTCCTGTCCTGCCCTTAGGTTCTTTAGAACCATTTCTTTTTTATTTTTACATTCCATATACATGTTAGCATATGGTATTTGCTTTTCTCTTTCTGACTTACTTCACTCTGTATGACAGACTCTAGGTCCATCCACTTCACTACAAATAATTCAATTTCATTTCTTTTCATGGTTGAGTAATATTCCATTGTATATATGTGCCACATCTTCTTTATCCATTCATCTGTCAATGGACACTTAGGTTGCTTCCATGTCCTGGCTATTGTAAATAGTGCTGCGATGAACATTGTGGTACATACCTCTTTTTGAATTATGGTTTTCTCAGGGTATATGCCCAGTAGTGGGATTGCTGGGTTTTATGGTAATTCTATTTTTAGTTCTTTAAGGAACCTCCATACTGTTCTCCATAGTGGCTGTGTCAATTTACATTCCCACAAACAGTGCAAGACGGTTCCCTTTTCTCCACAGTCTCTCCAGCATTTATTGTTTGAAGACTTTTTGATGATAGCCATTGTGTGAGGTGATACCTCACTGTGGTTTTGATTTGCATTTCTCTAATAATTAGTGATGCTGAGCATCCTTTCAAGTGTTTGTTGGCAGTCTGTATATCTTCTTTGGAGAAATGTCTATTTAGGTCTTCTGCCCATTTTTGGATTGGGTTGTTTGTTTTTTAGATATTGAGCTGCGTGAGCTGCTTGTATATTTTGGAGATTAATCCTTTGTCAGTTGCTTCGTTTGCAAATATTTTCTCCCATTCTGAGGGTTGCCTTTTTGTCATGTTTATGGTTTCCTTTGGTGTGCAAAAGCTTTTAAGTTTCATTAGGTCCCATTTGTTTATTTTTGTTTTTATTTCCATTTCTCTAGGAGGTGGGTCAAAAAGGATCTTGCTGTGATTTATGTCATAGAGTGTTCTGCCTATGTTTTCCTCTAAGAGTTTTATAGTGTCTGGCCTTACATTTAGGTCTTTAATCCATGGAGAGATATACCATGTTCTTGGATTGGAAGAATCAACATTGTGGAAATGACTATACTAACCAAAGCAATCTACAGATGCAATGCAATCCCTATCAAACTACCAATGGCATTTTTCACAGAACAGGAACAAAATATTTCACAATTTGTATGGAAACACAAAAGACCCAGAATAGCCAAAGCAATCTTGAGAAAGAAAAACAGAGCTGGGGGAATCAGGCTCCCAGACTTCAGACTATATTACAAAGCTACAGTAATCAAGACAGCATGGTACTGGCACAAAAACAGAAATATAGATCAATGGAAGAGGATAGAAAGCCCAGAGATAAACCCAAGCACATATGGTCACCTTATCTTTGACAAGGAGGCAAGAATATACAATGGAGAAAAGACAGCCTCTTCAAGAAGCGGTGCTACGAAAACTGGACAGCTACATGTAAAAGAATTAAATTAGGACACTTCCTTACACCATACACAAAAATAGTAGGGTATTTTTAAAGACTTTATATTACTATAAGCAATATGTAAATAAGTATTTCAGTTTTAGCACAGCATTACCTTTATCAGGTATCATGATTATTTAACATTTTTACTAATTTAGAATATATAGTAGTATCTCATTAAAAATTTTTTTGTACTTCTTTAATTACTGGTGAGTTGGAAGGTTTCCTTTATGTTTGTAACTAACCACATTGCAACTTGTATATTTTAACAGCACAAGAATTTTTGCTCTAGTGGTCTAGATGTTTGGGTGTCTGCATTTATAAACTGTTCTCCCTGGCTCTGGCTTTATAACCTATATGCTAATTTTCCTGATACCACTTGATCCGATATTTGTCTACTGTTTAACCAAAGTCGACAGACTTGGGTAGGGACTTATAATCATGGATTAAGACAATGTCACTTGCAGTTAGAAGTTTGGGCTCCAGTATAAACTCTGGTGTTTTTTGTTTTTTAAACTATATGGCATTAACTGATTCACTTTTTCTCTTAGAGCCTCCCTTTTCTCACTTGGAGAAAAGAGTAACACCACTTACCTGCTTACCCCACAGTGTTATATGAGAACTGTGAGCCTTGTAAAAGCAGGGTCAGACTTTTTCTGTAAAGGGCCATATGGTAACTATTTTGGGCTTATAGATCATATGGTCTCTGTCACACCTACTCAATTCTGCTATTGTAGCATGAAAGTAGCATAGACAATGATAGTCTATGAATGAGTATGCCTGTGGTCCATCAAAGGTTTTTTATGAATATTGATATTTAATTTTATATTTGTATAGAAACATATCATTTATATGTAGATATATTTATGTATGTAAATAAATTTACATTTTAATAAGTTACATATAATGTATGTTATAACATATATTATATATAACATTTTACATGTTATATATAATATACTTACATTTAAATATGTTATATAATTACATATAATTATATATAAATGTATAATTTAATTTTATAGAATTTTCATGTATCACAAAATATTGTTCTTCTTTTGATTTTTTTCAACCATTTGAAAGTGTAAAATGTAAAACCATTCTTTGCTCACGCTCTATACAAAAACAGGCAGCAGGCTGGATTTGGCCCACAGCCTGTAGTTTGCCAACCTCTGCTCTAAAGCCCTATCCAACAGCATGAGATCTCATGGGACAGTCAAAACAAATAGGTAGATAGAACAGGACTTTTCGTTGTGAAAACAAGGGACAAAGAAGGTGGAGTGACTTGCCCAAAGCCACACAGCCCTCCAGAGGCGGAACTGGGATTTCAATCAGATCTGCCTGATTCCAAACCCCCAAGCAATGTCTACTGTAGCAGCGACCTCCCCAGTCAGTGATTCCAGCCCTGGGCCAACTCTTTCCTGCCAGAACATATTCCTGACCTCACCTCCTTCCTAAGCCTGCTCCACACTGCCCCCATCCAAGGCCAGGGACTGCCATGGCAGCATCAGAATTTAAGAGAGAAAGAGCATACCTAGCTCTTTTGGCTTCTACAAAGAGGCCCTTGATTCTCCAACCACAGAGCCATGTATTTGCAGGAATCAAGCACCAGCTTTCCACATTCATGGAGATGTTTAGTGGTATACAGAGTTCAAATCTGCCTGCCACGTTCTGCACTCACTCGCTCGTCAGGTATCTCAGATTATAAATCTTTTCTCTCATGATGTGTGACCATTATCACATCCTTCTTTTTAGTCTGCTTTTGAGAAGTTCTATACTCTTGGAGGACAAGGCCAGCAACAATAACAAAATCACCTCTGTTGGAAACAAGAAATGATACCACGACAGGAACAGGGCTAGGTCAGTGGAAAGAGAACACAATTTGTAAAACGATCACCAAAGTTCAAGAGTTGATTCTGCCATGAATTGTCTCATCACCCTGAGGTTTAGTTTCTTAGCTGAAAATGAGGATAATTAGCTTCAAATGAGAACATATATGTAGAGTGCTTTGTAAACTGTTGAGTGCTATACAAACTTTAGTTAACAATACTATTATCAGGCTTTTACTGCTCCAAACACTATCTTGAATCATGATTTTCTCAGCCCTACTTGAAAGGTGATGTTTGTCATCTTCTACAGAAGCTCCAAGGCAATGTTTTCAGATTTTTTTCCCCTCAAGCCTTACTTGATTTCTTGAATGAATGGGAAACTGAATTCATTATGAATTCTACTGGCACCAGCACGAATCCAAAGTATATGGGTCTGAAGTGACAAATGATAGGATGTTATTGCAGGGGCTTGTGGGGGCTGGCAGCACAAGTAGAGGAGCAAGCCCCATCTTCCTTGGCAGTGGCATCAACAACCTCTGCACAGCACCAAGGCTGCCGCCTACACTGAGCACATTGCAAAGCTTCCGACAGCATCAACTCTCAGCATGGCTGGGCCCTGAAACCCCAGGGATGTCAGATACATACCTCACCCCGGCTCTCTGGGGACTCAGTCACCTAGACAAGCATCCTCTCCTTAGGTTCTGATCAGTGCCTGTTAACCCTGCCTCACTTGGTACAATTTATTCATTTTACTTATGGGGAAATTGAGGCTCATATGGTAAAGGTGACCTGCTCCAAGTTACATAAGCCCTTGTCTTAGCATTGGGAGACTTTGGTGTAAGTTCCTATTCTGCAACCGACTAGCTATGGGACCTTGGTCGACTTATCATCGGTGAAAGGTGATTAATTCTATCATCTAGCATTTCAATAGCGCTTTAGGGTTGGTCAACTGTATTCACAATTTAACCCTTACAATAAGGTAGGCATTGTGGTAATCTGCATTTTGTCTAAGAGGAAAGAGAAGCTCAGAGAAACTAAGTGACTTGCAAAGTTACATTACTAATAAATGGCATCTTCTGGATCCAAATAAAATATTTTCTCTACCAATTCATATGGCTCAAATTACTCAGTAATGAAACAGAATTAAAACTTGCCTTGAAAAACTTACAGGATATATATGAAAGTATGCTGAACTAAAAACTACTCGACCATCGGTTCCCAGCATCTTGAAAATGAGGGCTTATATTAGTTATCTATTGCTGGGAAATAAACCACCCCTAAATGTAGCAGTTTATAACAACATTTATGTTCTCATCCAGTTTCAGAGGGTCAGGAACATGGGAGCAGCTTAGTTGGGAGACTTTGGCAAAGTTGCAGTCATCTCAAGACTTGACTGGGGCTGGAATCCTCTTCCAGGCTGTCTCCTGTGGTTGGTGGCTGGAGGCCACCATTCCTCCCCATGGGGGTCGGGGAGCCATCTCCATAGGCTGCCTGAGTGTCCTCACGATGTGGCAGCTGGCTTCCCTCAGACTGAGTGATCCAAGAGCGAGACAGAGCACACCCAACATGGAAACCACAGTCTCTTTATAACCTAATTTTAAGAGTGACATACCATCACTTCTGCACTTTTCTATTCTCTAAGTCCAACCTACACTCAAGGGGAGAGGATTACACCCATACACATGAATCTCATGAGATCAGGAGCATGAGGGCCATTTTGGAAACCGGTTACCATAAGATACCTTTATAATTCTAAAATCTTTGTTGACTCTCATGAGATCAAGATCATAATTTTCGTATCATCTGTTTAATTGATAAAATATTAAACTACATGAAATTGCTCAGATTTGACTAAATGTGACTCACAAAACTGGTAATTTCATATGGCTCAGCCTAATTTTTAACCTCTAGAAGTTCTCAGATATTTACTAACACTTTTTGATTAAGTTGTACTTTATTAATTATAATAGCGGATGAGTTCATTGGGAAAATGTTAACGTTTATAGTTGGAGGTATGTTATTTATTTAGTCTTTGGACAATGCTTGGTGGGAAATGGATTCATGCTTATCCCCCATCTTTCTAGAATTAATTGCATAAACCCACAGGGGTCTAAACCTCAGAAACTTAATCACTGAACAAGCTAGGCATGACAATAACTCTAGTAGATGCCAAGAGTCCTTTTTATTATAGCATACTGCCTTTCAGTATGTCTTATTATCAGACATAGAAACAGCCCTTCTGTTAAAAGAACAATTCTAACGAATCAGTTCCGATTTGCCAGTCAGAGGCTTCTGTCAGACTTTACAGTCCTGAAGCAATGAACCTAAAGGAATAGTGTCTTAAGCTTATTTATGATTTTAGTCCCCCAACTTTTGATAGTCTCTACTTGAAGCTATTGGTCTGTTGCCTCCTTACTGATCTACATGGTTAATGCTGTTACCGTCAATACTACGCTATAGAAAGTAGTTGATGCCAACAGTTAATTTAGTGAGCTGCTATTCTACACAGTTACTGAGAAACTTCTATGGGCAGAAACTCATCTAGCTCCTGGAGGTATAGTTGTGAACGAGACAGGCAAGATCTTTCCTCTCATGAACTTTATATTCTAATGGTTCTCAAACCTGGCTTTTTAGAAATATGGATCCTTACGACCCACCCTAGACTTACTGAATCAGGAAATGTGGGATTGAGGTGAGGAATTTACATTTCCTAATGCCCCACAAGTGACTCTGAGGCAGCTGAGTCCATGGCTCAGCACTTGGGAACCACTGGTGCATATTTCAGTTCTCAACTGCTTCACCTCCCATTTAGTCCACAGCCCACAGCAATGGTTGCCACTTAACCACTTCACAGAAATTGCTCTTGCTAACATCACCATGAACTCCTGAGAGACAAGTCCATTAATTATTCTAGACTTCTCTTACTTTCTCCCTATGGCATGATGTTGCTGGCCTCACCCAGCTTCTTAAAATCCCCCTGGCTTTTAACAACATTCTCTTTTTGTTCTCCTCCTACATTCACTCTGGTTGCTCCCTTTCAGTGTCCCGCTGCTGATCCTCTTCCTTTCCCACTGGATAAATGGTGGCATTGCTCAGTATTCTGGCTTCAGTCAACTCTCCTCACTCTCCAAAGTGTTCCTGGGTGATCTCCCCCGTAACCCTGGTTTAAGCAGTCTATGTCAATGACTTGAAGCCCTGTACACCAGACCACATTCCCCAGGACTAGTAGCACTCATCAGCACACAACACTCAATGGACCCAATGATGTAACCCATTTATTCATGAAGGATCTTAATAAATATATTCTTACTTAGGATCCAGTGGTCAGAGCTATTTATTAAGCTAAACAAACACTGTAATTTAACTCAAGCTACATGGTGAACTTCCTGAGAGCAGGAACTGGGTCTTTTTATTTCTGTGCCCTCACTTATTCAGGACACTTTTTTGAGAATATAACAGAATAACCAGTTGAAAAATTGACTTGTGTCAATCTCAGTACCCAAACCCATCAGAAAAAAATAGAAAAAGTCTATGCTCCTGCCCCATGAAGTTAACCAGCCTTTTGTTTCAGAGAAGTCACCAGGTGAGTGAGCTTCTCTAAAGATGAGTGCTAAACAATATTTTCGTGTTTTAAATTCTGAACCTGAAAGGGAAGAGGGGATGGAAGCTATTTATTGAAGGCTAAAGGGAAGGGAAGGACAGGGAAGAAGATAGGGTGGCACAAACGTGACATTCTTTGCACAGGTGTATGTGTGTGTGCATATGCATATTAGCTCCATATGTGGAGATAATATATGTGCACATATATTCTATAACACATATATGAAGATCATATATATATATATATATATATAATACAATATCTCATACGATTACTATGAAAAGTAAATGAACTAATGTAAATAAAACACTGAGCATGTACCTGGTACATAGTAATGGTGCATTCTGCTCTCTCCAAAATCCTACTTGCTTAAGCAAAGACAAAACTACAAAGAATTCTCATTTGAGTCAGACCCAATTGTTAAGCCTAACATTAGGCCAGAGAGTGAATAACTGCACTGTTGAAATTGTATACGTAATTTGCATACGTTTGTTTTTCTGAGGATAGAAGCCAAAACTTTCATGAGATCCTCAAAAGAGTCCGTGTCTCTAAAAATTTCTACAAGGTCTAAGAATCACGTGCTGGCCAACATTTCGACAACTGTTATCATTCTTACTTATTCCTGAACACACTACTTTCCCAATCAAGATAAGTATCAGTGACTCAAAGATGCTCCTTTTAAGGAGGCTAGTGGAATCTTCATTCATTCATGCATGCATGCATTCATTTATGCAAGAGGCAGTCATTTGTACTGACTCTACATTTGACATTACTAAGCCCAGGGTACAGAGACACACAGACTGTGAGATCATTCAAAAGACAACTACCTAAGCTGTGATGAAGGCTTAGGTAGTGACCCTAAAGTGACCATAAAATCTGAAAAAGGAACATCCCAGAAGCTTAGCAGCAATAGCTTCAAGATCTGCTACTGTCAAAAACAACAAAAATTGTTTTGAGGAAGGGCAATCACTCAGTAGGGCACAGAAATGTGACAGAGAATGTTTTCTCTTTAACTGGACTGAAGCTAAGGAAAGATAATCTCCCAACAGCCCCACCCGCACCCTCCCTGCCTCTGTATTTTCAGGTTTTTTGAACTGAAATTTTAAAATCTCTTTATGTTCTATAGTTTTTCTTTTAGCTTAGTGTGAATTGTGGGCTCTTGGAATCTTTGAAGTGGGAAGGTCCCTAATCTACAGACACGACACATAAATTAGGTATAATCTTGAAAATACCCAAGGACAAGAGTCTTACTACCTTGAGAGATCCATTCTATATTTGAGTGGGTCTAACTATTAGCTGTTTCTTCCTTGTTTTGAGCTAAAATTTGCTCTAATTTTCACCTTAAAGTCCTAATTCCATCTTCTGGGACAATACATGTCTTCTACATCGATATTTTAAATTAATAGGTCATAAAATAAATTTTGGAATTACATCCAGCATTATATTTAATGAAAATGAATAGGATAGAATAGGATAGGACAGAATAATAGAAGAGTATAACAGAAAATATTAGAGTTATAGCATGTGAGAGACAGGTTTTTTTTTTCAAGGTTTTGTTTCAGTTGTTTATAGATGTAAATGTGTGCTAGGTTTGATATAAAATGTCTTTCTTGCTATGGGTTGCCACTGAAAAGTTTGAAAAACACCAATTCCTTCAGATAGGTTAAGACATCTGTGTCATGGACCCCTATGTCTTCTGTTCTCCAGATTCAATATCCCAGTATTCTTCAGTACTTGTCCATTTGTTTCTAGTCCATTCCCTACTTTGGTCTCTCTTCTCTGACTAGGCTCTCTCTTGAATGTTCCTCTTGAAGTGGAAGGTACAAAACCTCCCAGCTAGGACAGGACTGGGGGACCAGGGTACAATACACACGTTGGGGCAGGAAGACAGGCAGGAGTTCTCCCTGCTTCAATGTTTGCTAAGTCCTCAGATGCCTTCAGCAGTGGAGAACCAAGGTCATTGACCCTATCACCAGAAAGCTTCCAAGAAGGTATTTTTGGGAGACGTGGATTCAAAAATACATAGTGCACAGCTGCTCTACCAGGTTGCAGGGTAGTACCAAGAGAGAAAGAAGACCACCAGCCTGTGCACTCCAGGCCCACACACAATTATTATCTCACTGAATCTGTGAGTTACGCAGTATCATTTTCACCTCATTTTATAATAAGAAAACTGAGGTTTGGAGAAAAGATAAGAAACTTCTTGATGTATTTTAGGAGTTATAAAACTTGCAATGAATGGTCATCAGACAACCTGCAATGTGTTATAGGTGACAATGGTGGTAGCTCTCACTTAAATAGCACTTTGTTGTTTTAAGACAGTCTCATATCCTTTATTCCAATCATCCAGGGGTATGTGCAGGGTCCATGATAGGGTTCCTATCTTCCAGATGAGAACATGGGTCCAGGGAGATTATGTTACTTGTCCAAGACCACACAGCTAGAAGGTAGTACAGCTACTTCTAACTTGGGTCGCAACTCTAAATCCAATGCTATTTTCGTGGGCCTCTCTGCCTAATGCTGACAGTTTTACCCAGACCTACAGAAGCAAACTACTCTTTATCTTCCCTGGTCTGGAAATTTACAAAAAGATTCTAGGATGCTAATGCTCTATCCAGCTATCCTGTTATGACCAAGATGGCATTAGCCTTTGTGACTCTAGAATAAGATGGATTCTTAGAGACAGGTGCCAACAAGTTGGGGCCAAGTTGGGGCCAAGTTGTAAACATTATTTACATCTACCTCAGACAGTAGCTGAATCTGTAGTTGGGGTGCCAGGGAATATATGAGAAAATCAGGCAGCCTTAATCCTTGCAGCATGTGTGAGGAAATAAAGACCACCTTGACTGATGGTTGGCTTGATACGTCTGAAGAGGATTAAGTCTGGCTGCAACAGAAATGGCTGGGAAGCCAAAGTGAAGAGAACTCGATGAGGTATGGCCTACAAAGTTTAAACTTCTAATCTCCACGGACCAGAGTGACTTCGTAAGGAATTCAAGAAGAACGCAATTCGCTCAACATATAATAGGATCCTGAAATCCTAAGAATGTTTTCCTGAAGCCAGAAAAAGGAAAGAAGTGTACTGGTGCCCACTGTGGGATGACTGAAGTCTCAGGCAGACTGTGGCAGTGCTACTTTGATAACTCAGTGCTACAGAGGTATTGCAGGGTTGATGACATTTGCAGGTGTTGACACCTACCCAAACTCATCTTCTGGCTTAACAGATAGAAGCAAGCAGCTAAACATATCCACGCATTCATCCAAACTAGCGGACTGGCAAAGTCAGGCCCAGCAATAAATGGAGTTTAATCTCTGGAATTTAACTTGAAATACCGTCACTGGATTTTTTTAGGTGATTCTCTGACCCCCCCAATCCCTGCCCACTGTTTTTCTTCCTTTAGGGGTTTGTCTTTTGATAATAAGCTCTACTTGCATTTGCAAAATATAAAAAGTGAACTTCCAGATGGACTTCTTAAAGTGCAATCCAAACATGAGGGAAACAAGAAATCCAAAAGTCAAAGGCGAGTGGGAGGTTTTCTTCTCCAAATCTCTGGGGAGTCCGATTCATTCAGCATGCTCACATTCTGGTTTAATTTCCATTTTCTATAATAAGAGATGAAGATGTAATATGTCAATGTTGATGTATCAGAGAGATGATGAATTCCAGGCTAAAACACGGCGACATCTGCTTGGAAACGAGATGGAAGAAATTAAGATGCTTACCATGATTATTTTCCTCCCGAGCAAATTTATAGTATCTTTGGTCTCAAGGGCAGAAATTCCAGACAGATTAGCTTTTCATCTCCTAGGTAACTCTCTGAACTGCACAGCTATAGAAATTCTTTGCTTTAACATTGGGTGTCCTTATTAGGGAAATATCTTAAATTCTGTGCCAACAAAGAAACTCATTGACTACTAAGCAATAATCATGAAAAAATTTATGACATGGATTACAAACAGGTGCTCCAAATAGAACAAAAGCTGGGGTTATTCACCACTTGGACTAACTGGAAAACATTATTTACATCTAGCACAGTACATTTTATGCTTTTAGTAAATATTTTTTCTGGGCTATGTGTCCTCATATTCTAGGGAGGGTAAGTTTGCTTAAGTACCAGAGGGAATTGGTGAATGTAAATAGAACTACATAATAATAGGTGCTAGAGCACTAGAATTGCCTATACTATACTCATTCATAAATTAATCAACAAAAATGTATCCAGTCTCTACTACATGCCTGTGTTCAGCTCTGGAGGTGCAAAGATAAATACAATATGATGTCTGCTTAGTTCAAATTTGCTTTATTTACTTTTTACAAACATCTTGGGAAGCTGTGCAGGCATAAGCATGTCCATTTCATAGATGAGGAAGCTGAGACTTGGTGAGGTCACATACGAGGAAGTACGAAAGTCAAGACCAGTACCCCAACCTTCTTTCTTCAAATCCAGTGCTCTGCCCACTCCCTCACACACTGGCATGATGAGATGAGACCCAAAGGGGGTTTGGATGACCCAAGGGCAACCACTGAGGGCAACCTCAGTGCCTGAGGACATCAAAACTGGCTTTTGACCCAGTATTAACATCCCAGTGCATTCCATTTTCATTTTTTATCCAGATGTTTAGCACCGTGTAGACACAGCTATGGTCTCAATCGTGACTAAGTGATACTTTTCAGGAATTACTGAAATGCTCATTGAAAAACTATTCCAATTGCATTTTGAAATGATCCAGTGGGGAAAAGTGTTTGGACCTTTTTGAAGCAGTTTCTCTCAGAATTTAAGCAACAGGAGTTGTAAAATATTCCCCAAAATATTGCTTGGCATGACAACCTCTTTCAACACAAATGAGCCATTGATAAAAAGGAATTTGTTAAGAGAGACAGGAGTTGGGGTGAAGCTCATTAGCCACTTGGTTGCCAGGGAAGCGAAGCTGCCAGAGAAGCCTGGATTGAAGATGAACAG